>NC_056436.1:53613231-53692002 GCF_018296145.1 Oncorhynchus tshawytscha
CACAGCAACACGTAAACAAGTCTGCAAGTTGTGACTGGAAATTATCTCGTCCTGATGTCAACAATGCATGCACTCTAAAAATGAAGGATTGGGATGGCGTATCGCTGCAGAATTCTGTGGTAGCCATGCTGGTTAAGTGTAAATTCTAAATAAATCACCAACAGAGCACCCACACACCATCACAACTCCCCCTCCATGCTTCAGGGTGGGAACCAAACATGCAGAGATAATCCGTTCACCTACTCTGCGTCTCACAAAGACACAGTGGTTGGAACCAAAAATCTCACATTTGGACTCATCAGACCAAAGGACAGATTTCCACCGGTCGAATGTCCATTGCTCGTTTTTCTTGGACCAAGCAAGTCTCTTATTCTTATTGGTGTCCTTTAGTAGTGGTTTATTTGTAACAATTTGACCATGAATGCCTGATTCATGCAGTCTCCTCTGAACAGTTGATGTTCAGATGTGTCTGTTACTTGAACTTGGTGAAGCATTTATTTGGGCTGCGATTTCTGAGGCTGGTAACTCTAATGATCTTGTCCTCTGCAGCAGAGGTAACTCTGGATATTCTTTTTATGTTACGGACCTCATGATAGCCTGTTTTTAAGACTGCACTTTTTACATTTTCCGGATTGACTGACATTCATGTCTTAAAGAATGATAGACTGTTGTCTCTATTTACTTATTTGAGCTGTTATTGCCATAATATGGACTTGGTCTTTTACCAAATAGGGCTATCTTCTGTATACGACCCCTACCTGGTCACAGCACAACTGATTGTCTCAAACGCATTAAGAACAAAATCAATTCCAAAAATGAACTTTTAATAACAAGGCACACCTGTTAGTTGAAATGCATGCCAGGTGACTACCTCATGAAGCTGGTTAGAGAATGCCAAGACTGTTCAAAGCTGTCATCAAGGCAAATGGTGGATACTTTGAAGAATCTCAGATATAAAATATATTTAGATTTGTTTAACACTTTTTTGTTACTTATGTGTTATTTTATAGTTTTGATGTCTTCACTATTATCCTACAATGTAGAAAATAGTCAAAATAAAGAAACTCTTGAATGAGTATGTGTCCAAACTTTTGACTGGTACTGTTTATTGGCTATATTGTAGAAATTCATTTTGGTCTTAATTTAAGGTTAGGCATTAGGATTAGCAGTGTGGTTAATGTTATGGTTATGTTTAAGTTTAAAATTTAGATTTAAAGTGACCACTCTGCAGAGCTGCCTCCAGAACAAGATTCATGACAACGACAAAAAACACTAACCTGTGTATTTTCCAGCCTATCACCATTATTAACAACAATTGTATTTGTAAACTTAATTGACAATGATAGGTGTTGATGAACAGGTAAGTAGACCAATCACATCAATGAGGATTTGGCACATAAAAAGTGATTGGAGAAGCTCCACGTTGACTTTACTTGATTGACCCTTAGAAAATAAGTGGAACCTATGTCTTGGGACGGCCCAGGGCATAAGTGAAATAAGCGGTCACTCAAGGACCCCAGCTACTAGGGGGCCCCAATAACATCATAATGTTTTATTTACTGTTGAGAGTTAGAATAGTACAATACACAGGAAGCAATTTCAAAATGTAGTAGTGCATCAGCAGTTTTTATCTTGTAATGTCAGTCACTGACAGTCACTTAATTAGCCCATGTCAACTAACATTATTTAATTTGGTAATTTAGTCTAGGCAGATATCTACACCTTGTAGTAATCATGGCCAAATTACTGACCAGGCACGCGGGGCATGTGCCCTTGGGCCCTGACCTCCATGGGGCCCACATTGACTTTGTCACTTTCACTCAGATATCAAATGAACATGGCATAAATCATAGCAAATTGTGTAGAATTGAATTAAATTAGCTTAAACATTTCTATTTTTTCTCTCCACCCTCGGAAACATTTGTAGAATTACATGAAATGATTTTGAAAACTGTAACATGTTCTCTCTGCCCCATGACAAAATCTTTTCTCTAGAAGCTCCCAAGAGGGGGACTACTTAAAATGTTTACCCATGAGGTGGGGGACCCCCGACCAAATCTTGTTTAGGGATGCCAAAAAGGCAGGGCTGGCCCTAGCTATCTTCACCTTGGAAGTTTTTACATGTCAACAGAGCAGGGAAAACTAGCTGAATATGTACAGTGCCTTCAGAAACTATTTATACCCCTTGACACAATTTGTTGTGTTACAGTCTGAATTCAAAATGGATTGAAAAACAGTTTTCTCACACACACAATACCTCATAAAGACAAAGTGAAAACATGTTTTTAGGCATTTTTGCAAATGTATTGAAAATTAAATACAGAAATATTTAATTTACATAAGTATTCACACCCGAGTCAATAAATGATAGAACCACCTTTGGCAGCAATTTACAGCTGTCGGTCTTGTTGCGTATGTCTCTAAGAGCTTTGCATACCTCCATTGTAAAATATTTGCACAATATTCTTTAAAAAATCTAGCTCTGTCAAGATTTTCAAGTCGATTGAAGTCAAAATAGTAACTAGGCCACTGAGGAACATTCAATGTCGTCTTCGGTAAGCAACTCCAGTGTATATTTGGCCTTCTGTTTTTGGTTATTGTCCTGCTGAAAGGCGAATTTGATTCCTAGTGTCTGGTCGGAAGCAGACTGAACCAGGTTTTCATCTAGGATTTTGCCTGTGCTTAGCTGTATTCAATGTTCCCTTTAATAAAATATGGCGCTGAGCAAATGTCAGGTCTGCTGAGCGCAAACTTGTGTGCATCTACTGGCAGGCATTTATTGTGAACACTGAGGATGTACCCGCATTTGGTTACAGTTATAACAGTGGCCAAGTAGACTAGTGTGGCTATTTTATCATAATCTAGGCCTATCATAAAAAACAATGGAGAAAATGCATCCCATAACATTTTAAAATGGAAATAGCTGTTCTATCATTCAGCCTACAGTAGCAGCCAATGTGTGATGTTCCATGTAGGCATACATTCTGTGAGACTTTTTGAAAAAATATGCAGGGCTTGACATGAAGCTGTTTATCCGCTTGTCCATCTGACAAGGTGACTGAAAATATGTTGTTTGATTTAAGAAAGCACTTTACAAAATAAAGGTCATTACTCCAATACTATTATTACAGAGAATCGGACAAATTATGCTATCCTCTGCCTACTGGCTACTTAGCTTATTCAAGCATGTCTCTGATAGAGTTCAGTGTGTAAAATTGGAGGGTCTGTTGTCCGGGCCTCTGGCAGTCTCTATGGGGGTGCCACAGGGTTCAATTCTTGGACCGACTCTCTTCTCTGTATACATCAATGATGTCGCTCTTGCTGCTGGTGAGTCTCTGATCCACCTCTGTGCAGACGACACCATTCTGTATACTTCTGGCCCTTCTTTGGACACTGTGTAAACAATCCTCCAGGCGAGCTTCAATGCCATACAACTCTCCATACAACTCTGTGGCCTCCAATTGCTCTTAAATACAAGTAAAACTAAATGCATGCTCTTCAACCAATCGCTGCCTGCACCTGCCCGCCTGTCCAACATCACTACTCTGGACGGCTCTGACTTAGAATATGTGGACAACTACAAATACCTAGGTGTCTGGTTCGACTGTAAACTCTCCTTTCAGACTCACATCAAACATCTCCAATCCGAAATTAAATCTAAAATTGGCTTCCTATTTCGCAACAAGCATCCTTCACTCATGCTGCCAAACATACCCTTGTAAAACTGACCATCCTACCAATCCTCGACTTCGGGTGTCATTTACAAAATAGCCTCCAATACCCTACTCAATAAATTGGATGCAGTCCATCACAGTGTCATTTGTTTTGTCACCAAAGCCCCATACACTACCCACCACTGTGACCTGTACGCTCTCGTTGGCTGGCCCTCGCTTCATACTCGTCGCCAAACCCACTGGCTCCAGGTCATCTACAAGACCCTGCTAGGTAAAGTCCCCCCTTATCTCAGCTCGCTGGTCACCATAGCAGCACCCACCTGTAGCATGTACTCCAGCCGGTATATCTCTCTGGTCACCCCCAAAACCAATTCTTCCTTTGGCTGCCTCTCCTTACAGTTCTCTGCTGCCAATGACTGGAACAAATTACAAAAATCTCTGAAACTGGAAACACTTATCTCCCTCACTAGCTTTAAGCACCAGCTGTCAGAGAAGCTCACAGATTTCTGCACCTGTACATAGCCCATCTATAATTTAGCCCAAACAACTACCGCTTTCCCTACTGTATTTATTTATTTTGCTCCTTTGCACACCATTATTTCTATCTCTACTTTGCACATTTTTACACTGCAAATCAACCATTCCAGTGTTTTACTTGCTATATTGCATTTACTTTGCCACCGTGGCCTTTTTTTGCCTTTACCTCCCTTATCTCACCTCACTTGCTCACATTGTATATAGACAATGTATATATTTTTCTACTGTACGTTTGTTTAACTCAATGTGTAACTCTGTGTTGTTGTGTGTCGAACTGCTTTGCTTGATCTTGGCCAGGTCGCAATTGTAATGAGAACTTGTTCTCAACTTGCCTACCTGGTTAAATAAAGGTGAAATAAATTAAAAATGTCCTAAAATACAAAAAAAAGCACTTTACCTGGCTCGCTTTTCGAAGATGCCTATAAGTGCTTTTGTGTAACCAATCACCCATTGCTGACTAGAAATTAGCTATAACTGGGCTAATAACGCACTTGCTAGCAAAGAATCGTGACAAATTTGCACACGTAGGTACAAGCATCTCTCGCTTCGATCTCAAAACAAACGTAGGTACAAGCATCTCTCGCTTCGATCTCAAAACAAACGTAGGTACACGCATCTCTCGCTTCGATCTCAAAACAAACGTAGGTACACGCATCTCTCGCTTCGATCTCAAAACAAACGTAGGTACACGCATCTCTCGCTTCGATCTCAAAACAAACGTAGGTACACGCATCTCTCGCTTCGATCTCAAAACAAACATAGGTACAAGCATCTCTCGCTTCGATCTCAAAACAAACATAGGTACCCGCATCTCTCGCTTCGATCTCAAAACAAACGTAGGTACACGCATCTCTCGCTTCGATCTCAAAACAAACGTAGGTACCCGCATCTCTCGCTTCGATCTCAAAACAAACGTAGGTACACGCATCTCTCGCTTCGATCTCAAAACAAACGTAGGTACACGCATCTCTCGCTTCGATCTCAAAACAAACGTAGGTACACGCATCTCTCGCTTCGATCTCAAAACAAACGTAGGTACAAGCATCTCTCGCTTCGATCTCAAAACAAACCGCATCTTCTCGTGAGCACTCATGCTTCAATGTGAATGGCACCGATCCATATATGTCAGTGGTCTATTTGCATATAGGGATAATGCAGCTCTGATTGGTTAATGCTGCACTGGTTTGTAGAGTATGGGCTGAGTCATGCCGGGTCAATGCAATAGAATCCTACTCCGGTGCATTTTGCCCATAAGAAAATCTCTTGCATAGTTTGTTTTGTTTCGGTATGTTGCGTTGAAAGTGGCTAATATTGGCAATTCCCACAGTAGAGGGAAATGTTGATAGTGCTAACTAAAGGGGAAAACTAGAAAGTTGGGTAAAGTTCAATCTCGTGCTTCTCTGCGCAGGCGGATATTTCTTCTGTGCAGAGGTCCCAGGGGAGCTGCACGCCCGTGCACAGTTTAGAGGGAACATTTGCTGTATTCCGTTTTTTTTTTTTTTTTTAACTCCCTAGTCATTGTCGATAACAAGCATACCCATAACCTTACAGATACTTGTATGTGTGGGATACAGAGATTAGGTAGTCATTCAAAAATCATGTTAAACACTGTCATTCAACACAGAGCGAGTCCCTGCAATTTATTATGTGACTCGCTAAGCCTTGTTAAATTTGACACCTGAAGTGATTTAGGCCTGACATAACTTTCTATGGCTGCAGGGGCAGTATTGAGTAGCTTGGATGAAAAGGTGCCCATTGTAAACGGCCAACTCCTCAGTCTCAGTTGCTAATATATGCATATTATTATTAGTATTGGATAGAAAACACTCTAAAGTTTCCAAAACTGTCAAAATATTGTCTGTGAGTATAACAGAACTGATGTTGCAGGCGAAACCCTGAGGAAAATCAAAGCAGGAAGTGGCTTCTATTTTGAAAACTACATGTTCCATAGCCTCCCTTTGCTCCATTTAAATGGATATGAACCAGATTCCTTTTCCTATCGCTTCCTCAAGGTGTCAACAATCTTCAGACATAGTTTCAGGCTTTTATTTTGAAAAATTAGCCAGAACGATAACATTGTGTCAAGTGGTCACATGAGTTTTGCTTGCACAACAGAGTTTGGATAGGTATTGCTTTTCCCTCTCCTACTGTGAAAGACATTTGCGTTTGATATATTATTTATTATATATTTTAAAAACAACCTGAGGATTGATTATAAAAAATGTTTGACATGTTTCTGTGGACATTATGGAAACTATTTGGAATTTGTCTGCGTTGTCATGACCGCTCTTTCCTGTGGATTTCTGAACATAACGTGACAAACAAACGGAACAAAAGGAACATTTGTTGTGTAATTGGGAGTCTCGTGAGTGAAAACATCCGAAGATCATCAAAGGTAAACTATTAATTTGATTGCTTTTCTGATTTTCGGGACCGAGCTACCTGATGCTAAGTGTACTTAATGTTTTATCGTGCGATCGATAAGCTTTCACTGTAAAGCATCATTTCTAATTCTGACACGACAGGTGGAATAACAGAAGGCTAAGCTGTGTTTTCCTATATTGCACTTGTGATTTCATGAGTGTAAATATTTATAGTAATATTTATTGTATGTAGCGCTATGCTATTCAGCGGTTGTTGATGACACTTATCACGATATCGGGATTGCAGCCATAACAAGATAACAAAGGGATTGAATACTTATTGACTAAAGACATTTAATTTTTATTAATTTGTAAAAATGTCCACTTTGACATTATGGGGTGTTGTGTGTAGGGAAGTGACACAAAATCTAAATTTAATCCATGTTAATTCAGGCTGTAACACAACAAAATGTGGAAAAAGTCAAGGGGTGTGAATACTTTCTGAACAGTGCCATTTATGACGAGGGAGGATTGTTGTATTTTTTTCATGGGTATGGCCTTACTTTTCTATTACAGCATGTTGGATAACTATCATTCATATTCCATTCACCCAGTTCAATGTAACATTAACAGGTTTAGGCTGTTACACAAATTTAGGCAACTACATAATCAAATTGTCCCTATACCCATCATGAGGTTGCTACAACCTAGCCTATGAATTAAAGTTTACAACATAGGTGCACATAGGTCAAGATATTTTTTTTAGATGACAGACAGTGGCACATCCAATACTGCCTTGCACACTATTGCCTGCATCTAGCTTATCTAGGGTGTAATCAAAAGCCCAAAAGTTGCAAACAATAGTTTCTATTGGACAAATTCCAGTATTGTTTATCCCTGTTTCATTTCCTTCCTTTTAAGAAAAGTTAACAGAATCGACAGAATGAATACGCCTCTGATCACGCATAAACACAGTTCACTTTCATAGCAGCCACGTTGTATTCATTCTCGCCTCTACGCATTCTCCTTCTCTCACCTTTACCCTTTGTTTGTGAACTTCAATTAACAACACATCAGCTGTATGTGACCAGGTGAAAAAATCTTTCCAAGCCAAGCCAAACCATTTCATAACCGCTACACACAGCCTACATCATTGTCCCCATATTAGCTAACTTAACGTCCTAGGTCCCCTTCCTCCTCTGAGGAGCCTCCACTGTTTCTGAAGGCACATGAATATAATGCAAGCAGATTGTACTTTAGCAGGTTCCCATTTAGTAGAAGCTCCCTTTTCCTACCTGCGAGGAGGTCACTGTGGCCTACAGCACTGGAGTCTATTAAACAGTACAATTTGACAATACTGTACAGTATGTGGGTCTGTAAACCATATAAGTAGTAATGAATTAGAATGTCAGTCCTCCATATGATAAAATAAACGGTGTCCTATTTTGATGTTGCGCAAATATTGGTGTCCGCAGAATAATGTAATGCACATCCAATCGGCATGCAGAACACGAAAGAGAGAATTGAAAGGAATGGTTTGAATAATAAATGGTGCAAGCAAGAAAAAGAGGAAGGAAAGAGAGGGATGCATCAGCAGATCTGGGACAAATAACTAGGATAGGGGCACTTAGTTCACGTAGCCTGTGAAATTGGACTAGTCGCCCCCTTTTTCCACAGGCTGTGTGAGCAAGTGGAAAACAAATAACTCAGCACTTGACTACTAACGTTGAAACCCTTCTCTGAATTAATTTGCACACTGCTTTATTTATCTGCACTCTGCACCTCACGGTCAGCTCCCACTGTTGTTGTCTGTATCTCTGGGCTCAACATCGCTTGGCTTTACTCATTTACTGTATGTTAATGGTCAGCTTGAATTTCTCTTCTCCCCTCCCTGACACTCTTTAATACATTTCTATAGCACCACCTTGCTTTGACTGTCGACTTTGTTGTTTTCGTGGCGATGAACAAATGGGACAACAATTAGGATTGCCCCCACAATCATCCCCTCTCATTCCCCGTTCACACACAATGCAGGGGGAAACGTGAGACATCTGCAAATCCGCAGCTTTCCAACTGCGTGGAACTAGCATGAGACATCAACCAAAAGAGGACAGAAAGCACCAAATAGTGCAGAACTGCGTGTTGTGTTAATATTTGATTTTCCTTGGAAACAGTCCTCTTCCTGTTGGTTCTCAGTCAGTGACACTAGTCCACTTGATAAGAGATAAACTACTTTTGAGGTCTAATTCTAAAGATTTGTCCTAAGGTACTCCAACAATATTTGAGCTCAAATGTGCTAAATCATTTATTATTAACTTCAATAATTTTCATTAAACTCACCATTTTAGGGCTACTGCCTTTGGGCTATAGTCTGTTAATTTCCTTTTAGATGGGTGTCATTAATTATGGTACATTGAAACAGTTGCAGCTGGTGGATGTCAAGCAATTGAAATACTTAAGAAGGATTGCAAAACTCTTAGTTCACTCTGAATGAGGAGGGTCATGCTACAGGGATTAGCAACTCACTCATGAAATTGGTGGAAAATCTGGTATATTTGCATTTTCAGTGGACTATTTTTGTATTGTGCATTTTGTATTGTAATACTGTTATATGATGCAATGTTTTATATGTAATGTAAGTGCTTTAATGTGTTTGGACACCAGGAAGAGTAGATGCTGTCTTGGCAGCAGCTAATGGTGATCCCTAATAAATACATATACAAAATGATCCCTTTAATCTTGACCTATGTAATGGTGCAGGTATTTATGCATGTCAAGTTCTATGTGTGAAGAGTACATGTCTTCCAATGGCCCAAACGCAGGTTGACGTTTGTCATGAGTCTTGTCCTGGAGGCAGAACCGAGTGATTTCCACTTAGATAGGCCAGCTGCAAAGTCAAAATTGGCTATATTATCAAAACTCATTAAAACTAAAATTGAGCTTTAAGGTTTGGCATTAGAGTTAGCAGTGTGGTTAAGGTTCGTTCGGGTTAAGGTTAAGATTAAAGTCAGATTGTATGACTTTGTGGCAGTGCCAGCTACTGACCCCTCTGCAGAGCTGTTCGAGAACAAGATTCATGACGAAAAATGCTAACCTGCGGCCCAAACCCAAATGGATCCCTAGTGCTTACCCCTAGATCATCAAGGCCCACATCTAATCCTTTCATATCTATGGGCGATTGGGCACATACAGTGAAAAGGGGCAACATGAGTTGCGGTATTGGTTGGCTTTACATCTCTTTATACCCATGTCATATCGAGTTGACTTGAGATATAGGATATAGGTCATGTGTTGAAAGTAGAGAAGGTTCCAATCTGTCTCTGCTGTTAATCTATACACCTTCCTCAGACACTTCTGCACTGAAACAGGTTATGGGCTAGGTGCAGTAACAAATGTATTGAGGGTGAAAAAAGTTTTCATATGTATGGAGGGCTTCATATCCAAGGGGGCTAAATGAGAACCCTGGCAGAATTATTATGCTTCACTGATTTAATGATCTTGGGAATCTTGCATCCAACAAACTGGGATGATTGAGAGCCCTCCACACTCTTTACCATCAGAGGTATGCATTTGAATTAAAAAATGCCTATGCTGGACAAAATACTGTGTTTTTCACATACCTACCAGGAAAAATGCCAATGCTGGAAGAATTGTGTTTCTCACATATGTAACGCAAGCAGGGTTGAGAAACATGGGAGCCGATTTCAGAGAAATGAAATAAGGATCTACATGGAGGATCTCAAATGTCATTGTCTATGTCAACATTGGTGTATAAATTAGATGTTGTAAATAATGAATGAGGAACATGGAACATGCACCCATCCATTAGCTCATGAATGAGGAGTAGTTTCTCCCACAATTGCTTCATTAATAAAGATCATGCTATATAAGACTATGGTTATTTTCACTCACTGACTCAGTTACACACAGCTACAAGGGAGACCTTCAATTATGACACTTACTTGTCCTCATATAGTAGATGTCTAACCCCAACTTTGACACCAAATTTGATTCAGTCCTTGGAGTAACATCAAATGTAGTTTATGAAAGTTCAATCAGGAAAGCTGTTCTGAATGGGTGTAACTTTTTTTATCCATCTAGTAAGCATTATATATTCACATCACTCCCTATCTCACGGGCATAGCAGGTATTCCTATGGTAGCTTTTACAATGTTACCTCATCAGCATAGCGTCACGCCTCTCCTCCTTTACTATTGGCAAGCATGAGGAATATCATTCACCTATTAACGTCAGCCTATGAGCACAGCACACTCAGGCAATGTTACCACACTTGCTGATGAACCTACGGGTTCACTCCTGCAATAATCGCTTTCCTTTGACTAATGGGCGTAAATCTAGGGTAGTATTTAAAATGTCAACTTACCCCTTGTGACTCTCACTTGCTGTTTTACAGCAACAGTATTTCAAAGGTCGAATTAGCAACAGCCTTCAATTCCTACTTTGTTGACTCTGTCAATGTACTGACACAGAACCAAACCACTGGATTCTTGGACTCGGCGCCAGTGAATAACTCTCAACTGGCCTTCATTATAAGGGAGGTTTCTGAGTCAGAGTTGAACAAGGTGATTAGCTCACTAAAGCCAAAGATGTATTTGGGCTGGGCTCTACCTTTCGAAAAACTAGAACTAGTCACTCATTGGCACATTACACAGGGGGAATTGTTGAGGCTGTATTTCTAGACATAAGGAAAGCTTTTGATACTGTTAACCATGAGGTTCTCATCACAAAACTGTTAAAGTTAAACTTTTCCCCAAAATCCTTGAAATGGATGAAATCATATCTTGAAGGCAGAGCCCAGTGTGTCAATGTAATGTGGGCTTGCAACAAGGGTCAATATTGGGGCCTCTCCCATTCAGCCTGTATATTGATGATCTGTCTTCTGTCTGTGCTGGATCTGAAGTTCAAATGTATGCAAATGATACAGTGATACAGTTGAAGTTGGACGAAGTTTACATACACTTCGTTTGGAGTCATTAAAACTTGTTGTTCAACCACTCCACAAATTTCTTGTTAACTTCTTCGGGCTAGTCGGCAGTATTCAGACGTTTGGATGAATGAGGTGCCCAAAGTAAACTGCCTGTTGCTCAGGCCCAAAAGCTAGGATATGCATATAATTAGTAGTATTGGATAGAAAACACTCTAAAGTTTCCAAACCTGTTAAAATAATATCTGTGAATATAACAGAACTGATATGGCAGGCAAAAACCAGAGGACAATCGATCCAGAATGTTTTTTTTTCAGCTCACCTCTGATTACAAAGGCTGGGAATGGGAATGTAAAAGGAAGTCTTCCCAGATTGCAGTTCCTAAGGCTTCCACTAGACGTCAACAGTCTAGAAAGAGTTTCAGGCTTGTTTTTTGAAAAATTAGCTAGAATTTGTAGTATTTCTAAGTGGCTCCCATTTTGGCTATAGTGTTTGTAGCGCATTCCGGTGAAGGCGCGTACTTTGTTATTTATCTCCGGTAATGGTCTCCAGTATTCTCCGTCTCAAATGTTATAGTTTATTTACATAATAAGGTACCTGAGGATTGATTATGAACGTTGTTTGACTTATTTAGAAGAAGGGACGGGATTAATTTTGTATGCATTTAGAACGAGGGACACCGGTGGATTACTGAGTCAAGCGTGCCATCGAAACTTTTGGGATATAAAGAAGGACTTTATCGAACAAAAGGACCATTTGTTATGTAGCTGGGACCCTTGTGATTGCAACCAGATGAAGATCTTCAAAGGTAAGAGATTTAATTTATTGCTATTTCTGACTTTTGTGGCGCATCTGTTTTTTGGAAAATGTATGTAATGCTTTTGTGTGCGGGGCGCTGTCCTCAGATAATGGCATGGTGTGCTGTTGCTTTTTGGAAATCTGATTGCACGGCTGGATTAACAAGAATAAGCTTTTAAATGATGTATGACACTTGTATTTTCATGAATGTTTAATATTACGATTTCTGTAATTTGAATTTGGCGCTCTGCAATTTCACCGGATATTGGCCAGGTGGGACTGTAGCGTCCCAATGATCCGTAAGAAGTTAAACAGAAAACCCAAACCCATGCTCATCTCTGCAACTCCCAGGTGACAAAATCCCTTTCTCAGGAGAACAAGTTGTTTCGCTCAGAGGGAAGAAAAGTAAAGGGGAAGATCCCAAGTCTTGAGGGCACAAACTTCTCTGACCAGGCTGGTCCTCCTTCTTCCACTCCCCACACTGCTGCGGCCACCTCCACCCGGGCTCCCAGAACTGCGGCAGAACCAACGACCCGGTGCTGGTGGCTATCCAAACCATCCTCGGCACCATGGACTCTCGAGGCACGACTCCAAGTGATTGAAGTAGACAGCTCCGCATGCGGTATCGTTTCCAGCCTAGCAGATCTGACCCCAGTTGGAGCTGGGGATCCTAAAGCAATTTCTGAGATGTCATTACATGCACAGCCCATGTTAATGCTGGCCTCGGCTACACCGGCGGCCCCCAATGGTAGGCCTTACGTGTCCACCGCAAACTATGTGTCTCCCCGACTGAGGACCACCATCCCCCAAGGGAAAGACGGGTGACCAGAGGGTTGTGGCTTGTGGAGATGTAACAGCTGTCTTTAAGACCTCTGATCCCAGGATACAGTGTAACCTTTCCATCTCCGAGTTCGTTGTAGTTTTTAGCAGTTGCTGCAACATTATTTGCTCTGTGTTTCACCTCAGGCGAAAGGAGCTAGATTTACATCTCTAAGATTTGAGATCTTAGTATTAAGTCTGAGGGTGCTTTTCCTCTAAAGCTGCCCTTTATCTAGCTACCTTCAACGAGGTCATCGACTGGTCTGTCCTTGACACGGAGTTAGTGGTGCTGCATGCTAGTAGCGATACAGTAGTTACAGGGCCCTAACCTGCTCAGATTGTCGCCAGCCAGGCATGCCCCGAGATGTGCATGAAGGTTGCTTTCGGAGTCAAGCCGGCAGAGGTCCCCCGTGCTCCAGCATCATGTTTTGTTGTCAAGTCTGAGCAAATACGCCCTTCCCTTGCCCTTTTCACCACTCGCCAGGGATGTAAGGTGGAGTTTCACAATAACACAACCTAAATGCAACAATTTCAATGAAAATAATCTATAATTGCATCTTCCTCCATGTCTGCAGCTCATGCTTTGATCACCACCCAAAGTCTGTGTGCCCATTTTGCCGCTCTACCCCTCAATGGCCAATGTTTTACATCATGTGGGAATCTCTGTATTATTTCGCTATCAGGCTCTCCTTGAAAGCAAGTTTAACAAACGGTAGAGTCACACCCTTATTGGTTTCACCTGTCTGCGCTTGTCTCCACCCCCCACCAGGTGTCTCCCATTTGTCCCCATTATCTCCTGTGTATTTATACCTGCCAGTTTGTCTTGTCAGGTCGTTCCAGTGTGTTTCCCGTTGTTTTTGTTTTCTAGTCTTTCCGGTTCTGACCATTCTGTTTGCACTGAGCCTGCCTGTATTTGTCTCTGATTGACTCTGCCTTGGATTACTGACTTGACCTGCCATTTCCCTGCGCCCTGTTTTATAATAAATATCTGAGATTCGAACTGTCCGCCTCCTGTGTCTGCATCTGGGTCTCATCCTGAGTCGTGATGTCAAGATCGTTTGTAGAATTAACGGAACAAGGCGCAGCGTGCGTAGAGTTCCACATGTTTAATAAATTAAACTCACCAAAACAATACAGAACAAACGAAACGTGAAGTCAATGCAGTGCTCACAGGCACTACACAAAATCAAGATCCCACAACAAACAGGTGGGAAAAGGCTGCCTAAATACGATCCCCAATCAGAGACAACGATAGACAGCTGCCTCTGATTGGGAACCATACCAAGCCAAAATAGAAATAAAGAAACTAGAATGCCCACCCTAGTCACACCCCGACCTAACCAAAAAAAAGAGAATAAAGGATCTCTAAGGTCAGGGCGTGACACGTGATAGGTAGATCTGTTCTGTGTATGTTTTTTTCTAAGCTTCCCGTTCTGAAGTTTTGTTATTGCATCTTTTATTTCTGGTTTTATACACCAGCTTCAAACAGCTGAAAATATATTTGACAGCGGTTTAGATGGTACAATGATTTTCTGCACTCTGAGTGCTTGTTTTGTCACAAACTGAAATTAGGCTGACTATTTGAATTTTAGCAACCAGGAAAAGGAGGAACGATGTCTGCATATTGCACCTTTAAATAACTGTCATTTTTATACAATTTTCTGGTTATTAATTTCCCTCCTGACAATTCAGGACACGCAATCTCAGAATTTAGGCAGAAATTCTAAGCTCTAGGCATCCCTCTGTCAGAGGAGAAAACTATTGGCCATTCAACCACCCTCGAGTTCCTAGGCATAACTCTAGATAGCATCAATAGGTTTATCTCCCCCTAGATAAACTGCTACTCATCCATGAATCAGTGCAGTCCTTCACGGATGGGCAGCCCAACACTAAACACGATCTATTGACTCTACTGGGACACCATAACTTTGTGATGCGTATCATCCCTCAAATTCGCGCCTTTATATCACAGATTCTTATGCTAGCCTCTCAGACCTATTATTCCTGGATGAGGATTTCCATTCAGACCTTTGGTTCTGGTCTATCTTGCTTAATAGCTGGAACATAAACTATTTTTTCTACGACGAGTTCCTCATGTGCTCGGATGCCCTCGAGGTCTTTATGGATGCGGCCCCATCCTTGGGTTTTGGGGGTGATTTTGAAGGTCAGTGGTTTGCAGGTAGATGGCCACCCTACCTCTCCAAATTAGATCACAAAAGGTAATTAGCGTTTTTCTAAGTTTACCCCATCGTCGTGGCTTGAGCTATATGGGGCCAGCGTACGGAAGCGCGCAGAACTGTTCACTGTGAAAACGAAGCCGTACCTAACATGGCTGTCTGTCATTCATCATTGTATTATTAATGCCGTACATATCCCAGGGCACGGGGATACTGTGGCTGATGCTCTGTCTTGTTTCTGTTTTCAGGAGTTTCGTCGCAGGTGCCCAGCTGCTAGCAAGGTCCCAGTGCCACTGCCGCCACTCTTGGAAATGCTGCTGTTCTAAACAATCCCATGATAGCAGCCCTATGGGGGTCAGCTAAACAATATATGCGCAGTGGCATAGACGTTTCCACATTGAAATCATATGATTCCGCGTGGAAATCACTTTCTTTATCACTTTCTGCAGGGACCACCTTCATCTTTCTCCTCAATACATTCACTTTATGGTAGCAGGTATCCAATTCCATGTTAGATGTTGTGATCCTTCTTTTCTGAGTCTGTTTTCTCACCATGTAAATTAAATGGATGCTCATAGGCATGAAAAATATGTATCCCTCTCCTCCTGATTCTAGGCTTCCCATCACTCTCGTCATACAACAAAATATGCTTGCTGTTGTTAGGGAACAGAGTTTTTACCCCTTTATTGATATAGTGCCTGATGCTGTATTCCTCCTGACTTTCTATGGTTTCCTTTGTGGCAGTGAGTTCACTACTCCTTCCAACACTTTTTTTCCCTTCACATGATCTTGGTTTTTCTGATCTGGTCTTTCACCCCAATCCCTATAGAATCACTCTCAAGTATTCTAATATCAGGTTCCGGTTAATAGCTCACACTAACAGTCAATTCTGTCCTTACTCTTCCATGCTTAAATATAACTATGCTCTTCCCCTCATCACTCTCTCTGTTCTTCATCCCTCATCTTCTACCCTTGTCAAAATTCACCTTTCCCAAATAATACTACGCCGCAGTCTTTCAGCTCAACACTACACTAGCCACTCGTCCCGAATCGGAGCTGCGACTACAGCAGCCACACTCCAGCAACTAGGTCAATGGTTATCCTCTGCCTACTCACAAGGTTGGGGAGTAATGGATTACATGTAATCCGTTACATGTAAGGGATAACAAAAAAACGGTAACTAATCCGTTTCGTTACCTGCATAAATATTGTAATCAGATTAAAGAAATAGATGAGGATGTGGATTTTTTGTTGTTGTTGACACTTCTCTGTTTCCTCAATGACAATCAAATCAGCATTGAAAAAAGGTGCAAGTTTAAGTTTGTTCTACCTGAGCGAGCCAGACCACAAGTCAGAGACCACTATGATGACCCATCAAATATGCTTGATGGATCGAGGGAAAAGAGCAGGAATAGGCTTTTTTGCCTACAGTCCAAGCTATGTCTTCCAATTGTGCAACCGCTGTTGGCATCCAAAGATTATCCAACTTGAATAAACGATTGGAGATGAGGATGACAGCAGTGGTGTAGTCTACGGCGATACAGATATCACTTATTATTGATATCTACAAAGATCATTTATGTGAATCACACTGCTGCTCTCTCATTTGATGGTTGTTGTGGATGGCTGTTCACATATCGAAATATGTATTTGAACCCAATAATGGTTGAATTCAAGACGTATAAACTGCCTATCAATCATTGAAACCATTGTACAGCCAGTTAAAAATGTGCTCTTACAACAGCTACATAGTACGAATTCCAGCATATGGAATAAAAGTGGGGCTTTAATTGCTCAATCTAATTCATGTTGATAAAAAATAAACCCATAGGCCTAATGGACAGGGGCAATCTGTAGTTGCTACATCCATTTTTGGATTTATAAATTATATATATTAATCATATTATTATATGTAAAAGAAAGTGATGGTTTGAAAAAGCCTACATAACCAATACATAAAGTAAAATGTTACATCTATATATGGCCAGCTATGTAAACTTTAACATTGATTTATCCTGCAAAAGATGTTGTTCACTTGGTAACATACATTTTTGTATTCTTCTAATGGGGAAAGTGGCTCTAATAAGAATAGAAAGAGGAGTGGGAAGCTCTGGTGCACAACTGAGCAAGAGGACAAGTACATTAGATTGTCTAGTTTGAGAAACAGATGCCTCACAAGTCCTCAAATGGCAGCTTAATTAAATAGTACCCGCACAACACCAGTCTCAACATCAACAGTGAAGAGGTGACTCTGGAATGCTGGCCTTCTAGGCAGAGTTGCAAAGAAAAAGCCATATCTCAGACTGGCCAATAAAAAGAAAAGATTAAGATGGGGAAAAGAACACAGACACAGGACAGAGAAACTCTGCCTAGAAGGCCAGAATCCCTGAGTCACCTCTTCACTGCTGACGTTCTAAGGACAGTTCTAAGTGACTCCAAACATTTTGAATGGTAGTGTACATGCAGACATCTAATTTCAACCAAACGACATTAAACATTGTTAAAATCAGCGCACCTTGAATTAAAACATACTTTCCATTACCTTGTCTTCAATCTTTATATGCAAACTTTGCTCCATGTATCCCTCCTTTCTGATGAGTAACTTATGCTGCCCAGCATAGGGTTACCTGTCATCCACATCTGGTACCCAGGAGCATTTTCTTGGAGACGAGGCCTCCCCCAATCTATCTAATAAATATTCCTTATTGCATTCTGTTTTGTTGTCAAATAAGTTAAATCTAATCTCGATTACACTGCCCATAAGGCTGATAAGTACATCATGAAGAGGGCTGTAAACAATGTTCTCGTTGTAATTCCAGCTTTTCAAACTCAGCAAATTTTTATGCTCCTGTGGAAAGCTCAAATGAAGTCGAGGAAGTGTGTTTTTTTGTCATTGTAAATGTATTATTGTCTTTACAAAAAACAGCAGCCAGCTCAGATAAGGCTTGATTGAGCAGGCACAAAAATGCTGATAACGACGGAACAGGGTGGCAGCAAACATCCATTTCATCTTTCGCCATTCAAATCAATGGTGCCCAGCTATGAAACACTACGGGTTCTGCAACAAAAAGGGGCTAACTAAATACAAGACATTCCTTGTGTTGCATTACACCAGGAGGGCAAGGAAATTATGCTACAACTCCACTCTCTCTGCATTTATTTCTGCATCCCAAATACTACCCTCTTCCCTATATAGTCACTACTTTTGACCAGGGCCCATAGGGATATAGGGAATAGGGTGCTATTTGGGGTTTACCCTTACAGCCAGCCCGCACTTAAGCTATAATTACTTGCAGTGGAAAAACAGGAGAGGAGGGGTAAAAAAAAAAAAATAAATCTGAATGCACACTATGCCGTGATGTATGAAAGGGAGAGTGTAAGAATGGAACAAACACAATCCCCAAACAATGCTTATTATATGGTGTGCATTTGTCATGAGGATGTAGTAGGCAGGCCCACATATTATTTGTATGAAAACATGAATAAAAGACATGGGCTATTAGCTCGTCTTATCACATTTCACATAATACCATTTTATGTTATGTTAGGTGATTACTTACAACCGGTTAGTTTGAAAAATCTGAATAACTTGCTTGAGAAGAACTATGGAATTCATGACCTTTGTTACCTGGAATTGTTGTGATTCTCATACATCCAGAACACTGTGGTGGTATTTCATAACTGACCAGCCAATTGGATCATACAGTTGTATTATAACATTGCCACAAAGTATATCTATTCAAGTTCTATCATATATCATATACTGTAGTGATGAACAATACTGTACATCCCAAAATAAAGACTCTGTGTACAATTAGTCTCCCACTCCATTAGAAAATAATTTTGATGCTGTTGTTTTTCTCTTTCCCCCGCAGCCATCGACATCACTCCTTAGAATCTCTCCAGCCAGGAAGAGTGGAGTCATGCCGTGCAATGCCTTCATTGCGCACACATTTGACTGTCAATTCCAAAACCCCGGGTGGGAGAGAGGGTGGGGCCGAGGAGGAGGGTCTCGCAGGGATTGCTCAATGATTTGCGCAAACTGACATTTCGCACGGCCATATTAAAGTCCATTTGAAAGCCTTTGCTGGTGAGGTCTCCTGTAGCTGGTGGCAGATAAAGTGATTTCAAGCCCATCAACAGGTTTGTGTAACGTCACACTGTAACTTGCTTACTATTTAATGGGGAACCCATAACATGCTAAATGTGGGCAGTGCTACAGTATAAAGAGATATCAGATGCAGAACCCATGACGACAGTGTTCTGTTTTATGTCTAAATTACGAATGAAATCAAATTAATAAAAAATTTTAAACAACATTTTAACCTGCCTATTTAATGTAATTTATTAACCCTAAGCATCTTTACACATACCAGCTCATTCTCTTCTCAATGATGAGTGCAATTTAAAACAAGGAGAACTTTATTTTTAACAAGAGAAGACAAAACTAAAGTTGCAAATTTACAGCGACTGTGATTAACTGACTATTTAAGTGGCAAATATCGACTATTAAGCAGATGAGTATCACTATGTGTAAATGAAGCAGGGTTTAAATTAAACAATGATGGCTAAACTACTACTATTAACATATCTATCTTTCACATGCAATTATTGACTCTTGTGGACATCACTTCAAGGAAATTTGCATCTGTTGTGTGTTGACATCAGTTCAGGTTTGGTATTGATCGTAAAATATGCATCTGCACAACAATTTGCACACGTAACATTTCATTTTGAAAGCCCAAGCACATTATTCTGAGATCCGTGAAACATCATTGTTGAAAAGGGTGACATTTACTGCGCTTGTTTGACTTTCATTGTTTCCAATCTAATTTAAATAAACTTTAAGGCACTCCAAGTACCCTCCAGAATGTAATTTAGTTTGACTTTAAGATTCTTTGTTTTATCATGCGCAGGCATTAACCTTGATAAGTTTCAAACACTTACAGTATAGAAGCCCATTTAATCATACTGCAAATCACATGATACTTTGAAGAGCCAGACAATGTTTTTAGTTAAGAGTATTATCCCACACTTTAGGGCCACCTTTCCCATCAAAACCCACATTTCCTCCCTTTTTGTTGTGGTACTGTAACCACCATTCTTTACTGTATGTGGGAATCATACTTGCTTGTTAAGGCTTATGTTCGAGACCGACACTAAAATGACCTGATTCCACAAAAAATGCCTTAATGATTAAATTCACTATTTGAATGCATCAACAATTTGACATACCTCCTTACTCCTTCCATTACATATTGTAATGAGCATTCAAATAAATATCTATCTAGTTGGTACTCACACTCCTAGAAAAATAGGTGCTATCTAAAACAGGAATGAATAAAAAAATAACTATTTTTTAAAATGAACTCATCATGAGGGGCCAGAGTGGCTCCCAGGTCTGCGTACCCACAATTTTACCCCCTTGACAGTGGATAATATATATTTTTTAAAGTTAATTTCCTGCAAATCTACACAGTTTGCCATAGGGCGTAGAGTAACTGTTGCCGTTTTAAAGCAAGTGTTCTGCAATTTTACACATTCTGCCATGGGACGGAGAGAATAATGTGAAGTTTTATCAGCGAAATTCCTGCAATTCTAAACATTTTGCCATAGGGTGGAGAGAAATGTTTGCTGTTTTCAATATGATATTTGAGTTAGAGTGATTAACCAAATCAGTCAGTTAATAAACCATGATTACTAAGTTTAGATACAGTAGCTACCCCACCCCAAATATTTTTATTAGGTGCAAAGAAATGAGTTGTTTTACAGGGTCAGCAATAGTAGTACGGCGCCCTGAAGAAAATGATGGTTAAGTGCCTTGATCAATGGCACAGACAGATTTTTCACCTTAAACATTAAGCTACCTGCCGCTAGACAGCTAGACTAAATTACTATTCTAAAAAAATGCTAGCTGACATTTGTCAATTAAGTGACTATCAGTGACTGCCATAAGAGTAATGCTGATACGCAACCGAAAAGGGTTCTTCGGGCAATCCTTTGAATAACCTTTTTGGGTTACATGTAAAACCCTTTCCACAGAGCGTTCTACATGGAACCAAAAAGGTTTCTACCTGGAACCAAAACGGGTTATCCTATGGGGAAAGCTGAAGAACCCTTTTGGAACCCTTTTTAAAGAGTGCGTAAGGGATTCTTTAGCCCATCTTCTGTAAATAAAAACAGATCATACCTATGCTGATAAAGTCAGCAGAAATGTGAGGTCCTCTTGAGATGTTTGCTACAGGTATGGTGTTGACCAAATGTGTATCTAGAACCTAAAAGGGTTCTTTGGCTGTTGGCTTATGAGAACCCTTGAAGAACCCTTTTGGGTTTTAGGTAGAACCATTTTTGGATCCATGTATAACCCTTTCCACAGATGGTTCTACATGGAAGCCAAAAGGTTTCTACCTGTAACCAAACAGGGTGAGGTTTGTGTCAATATATTACAGAAAAATACATGCTGCTCATACATTCATGTCCTTAGATGTGGTACTGTCCACCTGTGAGTTCGGACTGTACTCAGGACACATCACTTGACAATATTCAACAAAGTTTCAGGGATATACTGTACCAGTCAAGTTTGGACACCTACTAATTTTTATTTTATTTTTTACTATTGTATACATTGTAGAATAATAGTGCAGACATCAACAATATGAAATAACACATATGGTATCATGTAGTAAACAAAAAAGTCTTAAACAAATCAAAATATATGTTATATTTGAGATTCTACAAAGTAGCCACCCTTTGCCTTGATGACAGCTTTGCACGCTCTTGGCATTCTCTCAACCAGCTTCACCTGGAATGTTTTTCCAACAGTCTTGAAGGAGTTCTCACAAATGCTGAGCACTTGTTAGCAGCTTTTAATTGTGATTATGGAGGCCAGGGCATCTGATGCAGCACTCCATCACTCCCTTTCTTGGTCAAATAGCCCTTACACAGCCTGGAGCTGTGTTGGGGCATTGTCCTGTTGAAAACAAATGATAGTCCCACTAAGTGCAAACTAGATGGGATGGCGATTCACTGCAGAACTGTGGTATTCATGCTGGTTAAGTATGACTTGAATTGTAAGTAAATAGCAGACAGTGTTACCAGCAAAGCACCCCCAAATCATTACACCTCCTCCTCCATGCTTCATGGTAGGAACCATACATGCAGATATCATCAGTTCACCTACTCTGCGTCTCACAAAGACACGGCGGTTGGAACCAAATATCTAAAATTTGGACTCATCAGACCAAAGGACAGATTTCCACCGGTCTAATGTCCATTACACGTGTTTCTTGGCCTTGGTGTCCTTTAGTAGTGGTTTCTTTGCAGCAATTCGACGATGAAGGCCTGATTCACACAGTATCCTGTGAACAGTTGATGTTGAGATATGTCTGTTACTTGAACTCTGTGAAGCATTTATTTGGGCTGCAATCTGAGGTGCAGTTAACACTGCATTTTTGGATAAATAGCGTGCCCAATGTCACTTTCCTGCTACTCATGCCAAAAATATAAGATATGCATATTATTAGTAGATTTGGATAGAAAACTCTCTAACGTTTCTAAAACTGTTTGAATCATGTCTGTGAGTATAACAGAACTTATGTAGCAGGCAAAACCCAGAGGACTAACCCTTCAGAATTTTTTAAAAGTCTCTGTCTGTTCAGTGGGTTCTCATTGGGAAACAATATTTCCCTAGGACCATGCCTCAGGACTACCTGGCCTGATGACTCCTTGCTGTCCCCAGTCCACCTGGTCATGCTGCTGCTCCAGTTTCAACTGTTCTGCCTGCGGCTATGGAACCCTGACCTGTTCACCGGACGTGCTACCTTGTCCCAAACCTGCTGTTTTCAACTCTCTAGAGACAGCAAGAGCGGTAGAGACACTCTGAATGATTGGCTATGAAAAGCCAACTGACATTTACTCCTGAGGTGCTGACCTGTTGCACCCTCTACAACCACTGTGATTATCATTATTTGACCTTGCTGGTCATCTATGAACATTTGAACATCTTGGCCATGTGCTGTTATAATCTCCACCCGGTGCAGCCAGAAGAGGACTGACTGGTCACCCCTCATAGCTTGGTTCCTCTCCAGATTTCATCCTAGATTCCGGCCTTTCTAGTTTTTCCTAGCCACCGTGCTTCCACACCTGCATTGCTTGCTGTTTGGGGTTTTAGGCTGGGTTTCTGAACAGCACTTTGTGACATCAGCTGATGTAAGAAAGGCTTTTATAAATACATTTGATTGACTGATTGAAAGTAAAAATAAAGACAATTCCTGGAATGAGTAGGCGTCCAAACGTTTGACTGGTACTGTGTAAATAATACGTACTTACATGTAGCGCTGAAAGAGAAGGCATATATTGATCCACGTAGATGTATGCCACAGTGTATCGCCATCAATCATAAATATGATAGATGGCCTTATACATGGCTGTTAAGTGGTGTGGCTGCCTGCTCAGATCAAAGTCTCTAGGTGAAAAAAACATAGGATGGATTTGAAAGCATGCAAGACACAATTCGCTGAAGAGAATGGCATTGCATGTACTACAAATGTATAAACCTCTTGGGCATCCTCAATGCAAGCTTTAGAAGATATATATGATCTTTCTGGTTTCGAGTGTTAATACAAATGTTCATGTACAGGTATATGGTATTATTTTTCTCTTATGTAGAGAAATCAAATTAGTTGGGCATTTAAAAGAATGGTTAGGTGTGTACGCATATTGTGGAGAAACCTGTCATATTCCACATATTTTGCACATAATTAATTATTTGCGTGGCACACATGAGTTGACGTGTTGTCCTGTACTGAACAAAAATGTAAACGCTACAATTTCAAAGATTTTACTGACTTCATATAAGGAAATCAGTCAATTGGAATAACTTCATTAGACACTAATGTATGGATTTCACATGATTGGGAATACAGATATGCATCTGTTGGTCATAGACCTAAAAACAAGATAGGGGCGTGGATATCTGGCACGACCATAATTTGCCTCATGCAGTGCGACATCTCCTTCATATAGAGTTGATCAGGCTATTTATTGTGACCTGTGGAATGTTGTACAAAGTTGCTGGATATTAGCAGGTATTGGAATATGCAGTTGCACATGTCCATCCAGAGCATCCCAAACATGCTCAATGGGTGAAATGTCAGATGAGGATGAAGGCCATGGAAGAACTGGAACGTTTTCATCTTCCAGGAATTGTGAACAAATCCTTGTGACATTGGGTCGTGCAACAACTTGCTGAAACATGAAGTGATGGCTGCGGATGAATGGCACGACAGTGGGCCTCAGGATCTCATCACGGTATCTCTGTGCATTCAAATTTCCATCAATAAAATGCAATTGTGTGTTCATTGTCCGTAGCTTAAGCCTGCCCATACCATAACAATAACCCGGTAGTGGGGTCAGTTAGACATACTGCCAAAATTCTCTAAAACGACGTTGGAGAAGGCTTATGGTAGATACATTAACATTAAATTATCTGGCAACAGCTCTGGTGGACATTGCTGCAGTCAGCATGCCAATTGCACACTTGAGACGTGGCATTTTAGACTGGCCTTTTATTTTACAGGTGCACCTGTGTAATGATCATGCTGTTTAATCTTGTCAGGTGGATGGATTATCTTGGAAATGGATAAATGCTCACTAACAGGGATGTAATACATTTTTAGAAAAACATTTGAGAGAATTATGCTTTTTTTGCGTATGGAACGTTTGGATCTTTTATTTCAGCTCATAAAACATTGGGCCACTTACAGACAGTCCTAGCAAAAATCTTGCTGGAGAAATTGCTCTCTGCTAAGAAGCTATTTTTGTTTTATTATGACAATTTTAATTTAACACAATCACAGTAAGGTACTTTATTCTTACCCAGAAATGATTTCATTTTGAGATTGAAATGGTTGCATTGACCTTTAGGACAAGAGGGGTGTTTTATGAGATTGGAGATCACATTGGGAGGGATCTTCCAGCAAACAGGGGACTTCCTGAGGACATTCAGTGACGTTCCGATAAGGTCCTTTAATGGTTTTGGCGCAACGTTATCCCACTGACGCTCTAAGAATGTTACGGGATGGCCCCAAGGGAACGTTCCCTGGGGGACATTTGTCTAGTACCAAGGATGTCACTGAGGACCATGTCAGGATGTTTTTACAACATTTCTCAGGACTTTAATTTGACTAGTCCTTACTATGTCACATGATGGTCCCAAGGGAACATTCTCTGGGGTACCTTTTTATAGTTACCGGTTTGTCCTGGGGATGGTGTTAGGACGTTCTTGGGATGTCAAGTCATGGTCCCCTGAAGGTTCCCCATGGAGGTTTCGTCTTGTTCCCGGTCTGTTCCGGGGACGTTTTCAGGGAATTCTTGGGATGTTGTGTCATGGTATCCCAAACCATTATAAGTAAAGAATTAAATAGCATGACTGTTTTAAGGTAAGTACTCTCTTCAGCTAAAATAGTGTGACAATCTTTAATCAATATGATTACATTTGACACGATCATTTAGTACTGACTTTTCAGTGACCCCACCTAGGATTTGAACTCATCTTCTAGATTTGGGATATGCTGATTAAATGCTGCGCCACAAAATCTGTCAAATTTTAGAAGTCCCCTGCACATTTATTACCTTTAATATGTCTCTACACTTAGCAAAAGAGTACCATCTGCACTGCTATTTTAATTAGCAGTTTATCTGACTATTCTCTCATTGATTTAATTTACTTAATTTAGCAATATGAGTTTGGGTTTTGAGTATAGTTGTCGAATGTTGATGAGGCATATTATTCTGGTTTAATGTTACACCTAGATAACTATGAGACATATAATAGTTTTTCTTCAGTGTAATTTTAACAGATTTGAGATTTACTTTGAAGTGCAAAGTGTAGGAATAGCACTACAGGTGAAATCACTCATTGATACAGACATGGTGGCATAGCAGGAAGGTCAGTTTGTAAACCAAGAGGTTGTGAGATACTAATACTACTGTATAAAGGAACAGACACAATGTAATCACGTACTTGTGTGTCTAATATGTAAGTTAAAAGCACTGTTTGTGTGTGTGTGTGTGTGTGTGTGTCCCTACTGTAGCATTGCCAAAAGACAAAGGGCTGTGACTGGATCAGTGATTCACCAATCAGGGCTTGGCAACACTAACGTAATGTAGCAGGTGTAAAATAAATGCCTGGAACTAAATCCCCTACATACTGGTCTTGATGATGAGAAAGAAAACTGAAGGGGGAGGTTCTCTTCTGCACTGTAAAAACCAATCCAGTAAATGTGGAGGAGTTTTTAAGATGGACTAATGCCTTGTTTATTCTTTAGGGTCGAAGACAATGGGGGGAAGTGGGTGCTAAGCTGACTTATAGAATTGTTTTACTATGGAGCATTTAGCTATGTGATTTGAAATTCTAGGACCCCTTGAGGTGAAAAATGTTTTAAACATTATTTGATAAATGTTGATTTTGGCCTTTACTACCAGTATATCCCAAAGAAACGCATTGAATAACATTCATAAATGGCAAAAAGGACAGTAAAAAAAATCATAAAGGTTTTGAAGTGTCTGTCCTAAATATTGGAGATAAGAAAACTCTGGAAATATATATGTTTTGTAGACATAAAACTAACTTCATACTTCAGTTGAGTCCCGTGACACTTGTGGAGGTCGTACAGACAAACCAAGAACACCATTGTGTTCGTGAGAACATCCCTTTCCCATTAGTTTGTATCCCAAACAGTACAGATACTACCAAACGGAAGTTGGCACATAGACGATACCGACTTCAGAAGAGTCCCCTGACAATTGGAAAACGGAGATTACCACCGTGTTCATGAGAGTCTCGCCTTTCCATAGTGGCATTATACACTGCATTCGGAAAGTATTCAGACTCCTGGACTTTTTCCACATTCTGTTAGATTACAGCCTTATTCTAAAATGTATTAAGTTAGTGTTTCTACATCTATCTAAACACAATAGCCAATAATGACTAATTTTTACATTTATAAAATAAAAAATACCTTGTAAGTATTCAGACCCTTGAGCTCAGAAGCATCCTTTTTCCGTTGATCATCCTTGAGATGTTTCTACATCTTGATTGGAGTCCACCTGTGGTAAATTCAATTTATTGGACATGATTTAGAAAGGCACACACCTGTCTATATAAGGTCCCACAGTTGACAGGGCATGTCAGAGCAAAAACGAGGCCATGAGTTTGAAGGAATTGTTCATAGAGCTCCGAGACAGGATTGCGTTGAGGCACAGATCTGGGGAAGGGTACCAGAACAATTCTGCAGCATTGAAAGTCCCCAACAACCCAGAGGCATCCATCATTCTTAAATGGAAGAAGTTTGGAACCACCAAGACTCTTCCTCTTGCCCAAACTGAGCAATTGGTGAGAAGGGCCTTGGTCAGGGAGGTGACAGAGAACACGATGGTCACTCTGACAGAGCTCCAGAGTTCCTCTGTGGAGATAGGAGAAGCTTCCAGATGGACAACCATCTCTGCAGCGCTCAACCAATCAGGCCTTTATGGTAGAGTGGCCAGACGGAAGCCACTCCTCAGTAAAAGGCACACGACAGTATGCTTGGAGTTTGCCAAAAGGCACAGAAAGGATTCTCAGACCTTGAGAAAAAAGATTCTCTGGTCTAATGAAACCGAGATTGAACTCTTTGGGCTGAATACCAAGTGTCACATCTGGAGGAAACCTGGCACCATCCCTACGGTGAAGTATGGTGTTGGCAGCATCATGCTGTGGGGATATTTTTCAGCAGCAGGGTTTGGTAGAATAGTCAGGATCGAGGGGAAGATAAAAATAACAAGGTACAGAGAGATTATTCATGTAAACCTGTTCCAGAGTGCTCAGGATCTCAGACTGGGGCAAAGGTTCACCTTCCAACAGGACAACGACCCTAAATACACAGCCAAGACAACGCAGCAGTGGCCCAGCCAGAGCGCGGACTTGAACCCGATTGAACATCTTTGGAGAGACCTAAAAATAGCTGTTTAGTGACGGTCTCCATCCATCAAGTATGAAAAGTAAATGTAATTGCAAAAATATACTTAAGTTTCAAAAGAAAAAGTATAAATAATTTCTAATTCCTTACATTAAGCAAACTAGACAGCACCATTTTCATTTTTTTAAACATTTACGGATAGCCAGGGGCACGCTCCAACACTCAGACATAATTTACAAACTAAGCATGATTTTAATGAGTCCGCCAGATCAGAGGCAGTAGGGATGACAGTAGGTATGACCAGAGATAAGTGTGTGAATTAGACGATTTTCCTCTCCGGCTAAGCATTCAAAATGAGTTATTTTGGGTGTCAGGGAAAATGTATGGAGTAAAAAGTACATTATTTTCTTTAGGAATGTAGTGAAATAAACGTTGTCAAAAATGTAAATAGTAAAGTAAAGTACAGACACCCCAAAAAACTACTTAAATTACAATTATTTTTACTTAAGTACTTTACACCACTGAATACGTGTCCTAGCTTGCAGGTACTGAGTACTGAGTAAAGGGGTCTGAATACTTAAATCTAAAAACCTGTTTTTGCTTTAATCCATTTAGAATTAGGCTGTAACTTCACAAATTGTGGAAAAAACTTGAGGGGTCTGAATACTTTCCAAATGCTAAAATGAAAACTAAAATGTAAACCTACATGCAACAATTTCAAAGTTTTTAATGAGTTACAGTTCATATAAGGTAACAAGTCAATTGAAATAAATTCATTAGGCCCTAATGCCTTGGAGGGCATAGCCTACTTCGCCCTACATAGCCTACTAGCCCACCTACTTCGCTGCCAATCAGAATACTTTTTTTCCACAAAAGTTCTTTATTACAGACAGAAACACTACATTCTTGATATGCCACACCTGTCAGGTGGATGGACTATCTCGGCAAAGGAGAAATGCTGACTAACACAAATGTAAACAAACTTGTGCACAAAATTTTAGAGAAATAAGCTTTATTCGCGTATGGAAAATGTATGATTTTTTTGGGGCTCATGAAACACGGGGCCAACACTTTAGATGTTGCATTTATATTTTTGTTCAGTGTAGTTTTTAGGCCAAACTGTTCTGGCGCTACAGATGTTTTTGAGAGAAGACCGATTTTTGGGATGTCTGACACGCATCGCTCTAGCTCTGCCACCTTTCACCGCAGATGCGAAAGTGCGACATTGGCGGATGCGGTGGATTGAGATGCATCCAATACAAAAAAACTGATGGATTTGATGGGGATTTTTCTTTATGACCATAAGGTGACGTCCCCAGGACCCAACGGGAACTAGACAAAAGATCCAGGGGACATAACACAGCGTCAGGATAACTTTAGGCAACCATTTCGTGACATTTATATCCTCATTATTGTTTGCAGGGCTTAGACATTCTTGCATACAGAATCTTGGTCTGCGCTTATGGACTACCCTCTTCAATTCAAACCTCTGGTTTACAATGGGGATCAAGTCCAGAGACCGAGATGACCTTCGCAAAATGTTGAATTTGTGATAATTTAATAACATTTTCTTTCTGGATTTTCATATGTGCTTGGGGTTATTGTCTTGCTGGAAGATCCACTTGCGGTGTCAGCCACCTGGCATAGGCAAATCAAATCAATCAAATCAAATTTGTATTTGTCACATACACATGGTTAGCAGATGTTAATGCGAGTGTAGCGAAATGCTTGTGCTTCTAGTTCCGACAATGCAGTAATAACCAACAAGTAATCTAACTAACAATTCCAAAACTACTGTCTTATACACAGTGTAAGGGGATAAAGAATATGTACATAAGGATATATGAATGAGTGATGGTACAGAGCAGCATAGGCAAGATACAGTAGCTGATATCGAGTACAGTATATACATATGAGATGAGTATGTAAACAAAGTGGCATAGTTAAAGTGGCTAGTGATACATGTATTACATAAGGATGCAGTCGATGATATAGAGTACAGTATATACGTATGCATATGAGATGAATAATGTAGGGTATGTAAACATTATATAAGGTAGCATTGTTTAAAGTGGCTAGTGATATATTTACATCATTTCCCATCAATTCCCATTATTAAAGTGGCTGGAGTTGAGTCAGTGTCAGTGTCAGTGTGTTGGCAGCAGCCACTCAATGTTAGTGGTGGCTGTTTAACAGTCTGATGGCCTTGAGATAGAAGCTGTTTTTCAGTCTCTCGGTCCCAGCTTTGATGCACCTGTACTGACCTCGCCTTCTGGATGATAGCGGGGTGAACAGGCAGTGGCTCGGGTGGTTGATGTCCTTGATGATCTTTATGGCCTTCCTGTAACATCGGGTGGTGTAGGTGTCCTGGAGGGCAGGTAGTTTGCCCCCGGTGATGCGTTGTGCAGACCTCACTACCCTCTGGAGAGCCTTACGGTTGAGGGCGGAGCATTTGCCGTACCAGGCGGTGATACAGCCCGCCAGGATGCTCTCGATTGTGCATCTGTAGAAGTTTGTGAGTGCTTTTGGTGACAAGCCGAATTTCTTCAGCCTCCTGAGGTTGAAGAGGCGCTGCTGCGCCTTCTTCACGATGCTGTCTGTGTGAGTGGACTAATTCAGTTTGTCTGTGATGTGTATGCCGAGGAACTTAAAACTTGCTACCCTCTCCACTACTGTTCCATCGATGTGGATAGGGGGGTGTTCCCTCTGCTGTTTCCTGAAGTCCACAATCATCTCCTTAGTTTTGTTGACGTTGAGTGTGAGGTTATTTTCCTGACACCACACTCCGAGGACCCTCACCTCCTCCCTGTAGGCCGTCTCGTCGTTGTTGGTAATCAAGCCTACCACTGTTGTGTCGTCCGCAAACTTGATGATTGAGCTGGAGGCGTGCGTGGCCACGCAGTCGTGGGTGAACAGGGAGTACAGGAGAGGGCTCAGAACGCACCCTTGTGGGGCCCCAGTGTTGAGGATCAGCGGGGAGGAGATGTTGTTGCCTACCCTCACCACCTGGGGCGGCCCGTCAGGAAGTCCAGTACCCAGTTGCACAGGGCGGAGTCGAGACCCAGGGTCTCGAGCTTGATGACGAGCTTGGAGGGTACTATGGTGTTGAATGCCGAGCTGTAGTCGATGAACAGCATTCTCACATAGGTATTCCTCTTGTCCAGATGGGTTAGGGCAGTGTGCAGTGTGGTTGAGATTGCATCGTCTGTGGACCTATTTGGGCGGTAAGCAAATTGGAGTGGGTCTAGGGTGTCAGGTAGGGTGGAGGTGATATGGTCCTTGACTAGTCTCTCAAAGCACTTCATGATGACGGATGTGAGTGCTACGGGGCGGTAGTCGTTTAGCTCAGTTACCTTAGCTTTCTTGGGAACAGGGACAATGGTGGCCCTCTTGAAGCATGTGGGAACAGCAGACTGGTATAGGGATTGATTGAATATGTCCGTAAACACACCGGCCAGCTGGTCTGCGCATGCTCTGAGGGAGTGGCTGGGGATGCCGTCTGGGCCTGCAGCCTTGCGAGGGTTAACACGTTTAAATGTCTTACTCACCTCGGCTGCAGTGAAGGAGAGACCACATGTTTTCATTGCAGGCCGTGTCAGTGGCACTGTATTGTCCTCAAAGCGGGCAAAAAAGTTAATTAGTCTGCCTGGGAGCAAGACATCCTGGTCCGTGACTGGGCTGGATTTCTTCCTGTAATCCGTGATTGACTGTAGACCCTGCCACATGCCTCTTGTGTCTGAGCCGTTGAATTGAGATTCTACTTTGTCTCTGTACTGACGCTTAGCTTGTCTAATAGCCTTGCGGAGGGAATAGCTGCACTGTTTGTATTCAGTCATGTCACCAGACACCTTGCCCTGATTAAAAGCAGTGGTTCGCGCTTTCAGTTTCACATGAATGCTGCCATCAATCCACGGTTTCTGGTTAGGGAATGTTTTAATCGTTGCTATGGGAACGACATCTTCAACGCACGTTCTAATGAACTCGCACACCGAATCAGCGTATTCGTCAATGTTGTTGTGTGACGCAATACGAAACATCTCCCAGTCCACGTGATGGAAGCAGTCTTGGAATGTGGAGTCAGCTTGGTCAGACCAGCGTTGAACAGACCTCAGCGTGGGAGCTTCTTGTTTTAGTTTCTGTCTGTAGGCAGGGATCAACAAAATGGAGTCGTGGTCAGCTTTTCCGAAAGGGGGGCGGGGCAGGGCCTTATATGCGTCGCGGAGGTTAGAGTAACAATGATCCAAGGTCTTTCCACCCCTGGTTGCGCAATCGATATGCTGATAAAATTTAGGGAGTCTTGTTTTCAGATTAGCCTTGTTAAAATCCCCAGCTACAATGAATGCAGCCTCCGGATAAATCGTTTCCAGTTTGCAGAGAGTTAAATAAAGTTCGTTCAGAGCCATCGATGTGTCTGCTTGGGGGGATATATACGGCTGTGATTATAATCGAAGAGAGTTCTCTTGGTAGATAATGCGGTCTACATTTGATTGTGAGGAATTCTAAATCAGGTGAACAGAAGGATTTGAGTTCCTGTATGTTTCTTTCATCACACCATGTCACGTTAGTCATAAGGCATACGCCCCCGCCCCTCTTCTTACCAGAAAGATGTTTGTTTCTGTCGGCGCGATGCGTGGAGAAACCCGTTGGCTGCACCACCTCGGATAGCGTCTCTCCAGTGAGCCATGTTTCCGTGAAGCATAGAACGTTAGTCTCTGATGTCCCTCTGGAATGCTACCCTTGCTCGGATTTCATCAACCTTGTTGTCAAGAGACTGGACATTGGCAAGAAGAATGCTAGGGAGTGGTGCACGGTGTGCCCGTCTCCGGAGTCTGACCAGAAGACCGGCTTGTTTCCCTCTTTTTCGGAGTCGAGGTGTTTTGCTAAACTGTCCTCGTACTTGGTGAAGGTCACTGGTTCAAATACCCTATACGACAATGTGAAAAGTCTGTCTGTGTCCTTGAGCAAGGCACTTAACCATAATTTGCTCCAGGGGTGCAGTAATACTATGGCTGACCCTGTAAAACAACACATCATACTGCAATTATCTGGTGTATTTGACAATAAAACACACATAAATACATACACTATATATACAAAAGTATGTGGACAGCACCTAAACTGAGTGGATTCGCTATCTCAGCCACACCCGTTGCTGACAGAGGTATAAAATTGAGCACACAGCCATGCAATTTCCATAGACAAACATTGGCAGTAGACTGGCCTTACTGAAGAGCTCAGTGACTTTCAAAATGGCACTGTCATAGGATGCCACCATGCAAACAAGTCAATTCGTCAAATTTCTGCCCTGCTAGAGCTGCCCCTGTCAACTGTAAGTGCTGTTATTTGGAAGTGGAAACATCTAGGTGCAACAATGGCTCAGCCTTGAAGTGGTAGGCCACACAAGCTCACAGAACGGGACCGTCGAGTGCTGAAGTGTGTAGTGTGTAAAAATCGTCTGTCCTCGGTTGCAACTACCAGGATAAAAACTGCCTCTGGAAGCAACATCAGCACAAGAACTGTTCGTCTGGAGCATCATGAAATGGGTTTCCATGGCCGAGCAGCCGCACACAAGCCTAAGATCACCGTGCGCAATGCCATGCCGGCTGGAGTGGTGCAAAGCTTGCCGCCATTGGACTCTGGAGCAGTAGAAACGCGATCTCACGCTTCACCATCTGGCAGTCCAACAGACAAATCTGGGTTTAGTGGATTCCAGGAGAATGCTTCCTGCCCGAATGCATAATATCAACTGGAAAGTTTGGTGGAGGAGGAATAATGATCTGGGGCTTTATTTCATGGTTCAGGATAGGCCCCTTAGTTCCGTAAAAGGCTAATCTTAACACTACAGTATAAAATGTCAGTTGATGACAATTCTCCCGGATCCGGGAGAGGGAGTTCCAGGAGGTTAACTTGAAAGTACCCATCCCGGATACGGGAGAATTGTCACCAACTACACTAATTAGCATAGCGCAACGGTCAAAAAATATTACTAGAAAGTATTCATATTCATGAAATTACAAGTGAAATATAGTGAAACACAGCTTAGCCTTTTGTTAATAATCACCCTGTCATCTCAGATTTGTAAATTATGCTTTACAGCCAAAGCAAAACAAGCGTTTGTGTAAGTTTATCGATAGCCTAGCATAGCATTATGTCCTGATAGCAGCAGGAAGCTTGGTCACGAAAATCAGAAAAGCAATCAAATTAACCGTTTACCTTTGATGATCTTCGGATATTTTCACAGACGAGTCTCCCAGTTAGACAGCAAATGTTCCTTTTGTTCCATAAAGATTATTTTTATACCCAAAATTCCTCCGTTTGCTTGTCACGTTATGTTCAGAAATCCACCGGAAATAGCGGTCACGACAATAATATCGACAGAAACATGGCAAACGTTTTTTATAATCAATCCTCAAGGTGTTTTTCAAATATCTATTCGATAATATATCAACTGGGACAATTGGCTTTTCAGTAGGAGCGAGAGGAAAAATGACTACCTCTGTCTTTTACGCAAGAATCACTCTGAGAGCCCTCAGCTGGCCACTTACACAATGTAGTCGTTTACGCTCATTCTTCAACATAAAGGCGTGAAACTACGTCACAATGCTGTAGACACCGTAGGGAATACATAGAACAAGGAATCTGGTTGATATAGGAACACAACGGTTTCAAAACATGAGTCACTTCCTGATTGGATTTTTCTTAGGCTTTCGCCTGCAAAATCAGTTCTGTTATACTCACAGACAATATTTTGACAGTTTTGGAAACTTTATAGTGTTTTCTATCCTAAGCTGTCAATTATTTGCATATTCTAGCATCTGGTCCTGAGAAATAGGCGGTTTACTTTGGGAACATTATTTTTCCCAAAATAAAAATAGTGCCCCCTAGTTTCAAGAGGTTATTAATGCAACCGCTGTGTCAGATTTCAAAAAAGCTTTACCGAAAAAGCACACCATGCAATAATCTGAGTACAGTGCTCAGAGACCAAAACAACCCAAACAGATATCCGCCATGTTGTGTAGTCAACAGAAGTCAGAAATGACATTATAAATATTCACTTACCTTTGATGATCTTCATCAGAATGTACTCCCAGGAATACCAGTTCCACAATAAATGTTTGATTTGTTTGATAAAGTCCATAATTTATGTCCCAATACCTTCTTTTTGTTCACGCGTTTAACCCAGTATTCATGACGCGCGATCACTCGGTGCGGACAAAAAGTCAAAAAGTTCCTTTACAGTCCGTAGAAACATGTCAAACAATGTACAGATTCAATCTTTAGGATGTTTTTAACATAAATCTTCAATAATGTTCCAACCGGAGAATTCCTTTGTCTTTAGAATTGAAATGGAACGGAAGCTAACTATCATGTGAACGTGCGTGGTCAGCTCATGCCTCTCTGGCAGACCTCTGACTCATTCCCCTCTCATTCGTCCCCACTTCACAGTAGAAGCATCAAACAAGGTTCTAAAGACTCTTGACGTCTAGTGGAAGCCTAAGGCAGTGCAATATGAACCCATATACACTGTGTATTCGATAGGGAATGAGTTAAAAAACTACAAACCTCAGATTTCTCACTTCCTGGTTGGATTTTTTTCTCAGTTAAAAAAATAAAATAAAAATGTATTTCACCTTTATTTAACCAGGTAGGCTAGTTGAGAACAAGTTCTCATTTGCAACTGCGACCTGGCCAAGATAAAGCATAGCAGTGTGAACAGACAACAACACAGAGTTACACATGGAGTAAACAATTAACAAGTCAACAACACAGTAGAAAAAAAAGAAACAAAAAAGAGAGTCTATATACATTGTGTGCAAAAGGCATGAGGAGGTAGGCGAATAATTACAATTTTGCAGATTAACACTGGAGTGATAAATGATCAGATGGTCATGAACATTTTTAGAAACTTCAGAGTGTTCTCTATCCAAATCTACTAATAATATGCATATATGGGCCTGAATAGCAGACAGTTTACTCTGTGCACCTTGTTCATCCAAGCTACTCAATAAGGCCCCCAGCCATAACAAGTTAAGACTAGGCAGTGAATACCAACCAAAGCGCATCGTAATTAGCATTAAGCCAACATAGTGCAAATAAATACTATGTATGTGTGTGTATACAGTGCATTGGAAAGTATTCAGACCCGTTGACTATTTCCACATTGTGTTACGTTACAGCCTTATTCTAAAATATATATTTTTTAAATATCCCCATCAATCTACACACAACAGCCTATAATTAAATTTTTTCTCATTAAAAAAACTGAAATATCACATTTACAGAACCTTTACTCAGTATTTGGATGAACACCTTTGGCAGCGATTACAGCCTTCAGCATTTTGGGGTATAACGCTATAAGCTTGGCACACCTGTATTTGGTGAGTTTCCCCCATTATTCTCTGCAGATCCTCTGAAGCTCAATCAGGTTGCATGGGGAATGTTGCTGCTCAGCTATTTTTAGTTCTCTCCAGAAATGTTTGGTTGGGTTCCAGTCCAGGCTCTGGCTGAGCCACTCAAGGACATTCAGAGACTTGCCCCGAAGCCACTCCTGTGTGGTCTTGGCTGTGTGCTTAGGGTCATTGTCCTTTTGGAAGGTGAACCTACACCCCAGTCTGAGGTCCTGAGCGCTCTGGTGCGCATTTTCATCAATAATCTTTCTGCAATTTGCTCAATTCATTTTTCCTCCTGAATGAGTTGGTTTGTCCAAACTTTTTTTCTGGTACTGTATATGTGTGTATGTATATACTACCTGTCAAAATAACAGCTAGTATATAGAACACCTACTCATTCAAGGGTTTTTATTTATTTGTACTATTTTCTACATTGTAGAATAATACTGAATACATGAAAACTATGAAATAACACATATGGAATCATGTAGTAACCAAAAAAAAGTGTTAAACAAATAAAAATACATTTTATAGTTGAGAATCTTCAAATAGCCACCCTTTTCCTTGATGACAGCTTTGCACACTCTTGGCATTCTCTAAACCAGCTTCACCTGGAAGGCTTTTCCAGCAGTCTTGAAGGAGTTCCCACATATTCTTAGCACTTGTTGGCTGTTTTTCCTTCACTCTGTGGTTCGACTCACCCCAAACCATCTCAATTTGGTTAAGGTCGGGGGATTGTGGAGGCCAGGTAATCTGATGCAGCACTCCATCACTCTCCTTCTTGGTGAAATAGCCCTTACACAGCCTGGAGGTGTGTTGGATCATTGTCCTTTTGAAAAACAATTATGGTCCCACTAAACTCAAACCAGAAGAGATGGCGTATCACTGCCGAATGCTGTGGTAGCCATGCAGGTGAGCCTTGAATTCTAAATAAATCACAGACAGTGTCACCAGCAAAGCAGCCCAAGACCATAACACTTCCTCCTCCATGCTTTATAGTGGAAAATACACATGCAGAGATCATCCGTTCACCCACACCGCGTCTCACAAAGACACAGCTGTTGGAACCAACAATCTCAAATTTGGACTCTAGACCAAAGAACACATTTCTGCCAGTCTAATGTACATTGCTTGTGTTTCTTGGCCCAAGCAAGTCTCTTATTCTTATTGGTGTCTTTTAGTAGTTGTTTCTTTGTAGCAATTTGACCATGAAGGCCTGATTCACATAGCCTCCTCTGAAGAGTTGATGTTGAGATGTCTGTTACTTTTTGCTTTTATGTGGGCTACAATTTCTGAGGCTGGTAACTCTGTCATACTATCCAGGTCTGTGTCCAAATAATTCAAGCTTTTATTTTTAAAAATACACTTTCCAGAAACAAGTCTCTCACCGTTCCCGCTTGTTATAGACCCCTTTCAGCCTCCAGCTGTGCCCTGGACACCATATGTGAATTGATTGCCCCCTATCTATCTTCAGAGTTCGTACTGTTATGTGACCTAAACTGGAACATGATTAACTTCTTATGGCTGCAGGGGCAGTATTGAGTAGCTTGGATGAAAGGTGCCCATATCAAATGTTCTCAACTTGCCTATCTGTTGAATAAAGGTGAAATAAAAAATACCAATTTTGTCTGTTCTCTTTGGTCGTGAAACATAAGAAGATGTGAAAGATAAGAAGTTACAGAAATACATTCCAGGTGACTACCTCATGAAGCTGGTTGAGAAAATGCCAAGAGTGTGCAAAGCTGCTATCAAGGCAAAGTGTGGCTATTTACAGAATGTCAAAATAAAATATTTTTTGGTTATTACATGATTCCATATGTGTTATCTCATAGTTTTGATGACCTCAGTATTATTCTACAATGTAGAACATAGTAAAAGGAAAGCCCTTGGATGAGTAATGTTTGTCCCCCTCAAATAAAAATATTTGATATATGTGTTGTCTTAAGGGGGAAGGTGTTACAGGCTTTGTTTTTTCCATTTATATTTTGAGGTTGTACATTAGGATATTAGCACGTTGCCCGCTCCAAATGGTGTCACCTCTTTAGTCAATATGTTTTACACCTGTGCTGCCTTGTCATCTCGTTAGTCAGGTGTTTCACCTGTGCTGGCAAAGATGATATTTAAGAGTGGCTGGCCCATTGCTCCATTTGGCTTGAGAGATGTTGAGGCTTTTACCATCTTTATCTGGCTCTCCCTGTTTGACCCAAAAAATATTTTGCTCCACTGATTTGCTTCCTGTCTAAGTTTGGTGTGGGGTTTTATTGTGTTTGCATATTCTTAGGCAAATTTAGTGGGGTGTTCATTGTGGGTATCTTTTAGGTACCAGTTGTGGCTAGTCAACTTTCAGTGGACATCCCATGATTGTCTTTTAGAACCTGTCCTAGAACCCCACCTATCTGATTTTGGTTGTTGTCAGTGACTCTTTGTTAATTCCCCCTTCTGTTTGAATTACATTTTTGTTTCACTTGCTCGGGAACATAACAGTCCAGGTAGCTATTTGGTTAACTATTTAACTAACTATTTAGCAGTCCAATGGCTTGGGGATAGAAGCTGTTCAGGGTCCTGTTGATTCCAGACTTGGTGCATCGGTACCACTTGCCGTGCGGTACTAGCCCATCCTCCCAGACATTCCTTGGGCCTGTGTAGGGATCATATCTGGTTTGTTTTGAACAGAAAGGCAGCGTAGTGCAGTTTGTTTTATTTTTATGATATATATTTTTTTATTGTGAGGAAGCGGGAAGTCGATCTTGGAAGCAATGTTGTGGTCAGAAGTGTTTGTAACTAGGAAACTGTTTGTAAATATAATAAAAATATACTGAACAAAAATATGAACATTTTACTGAGTTACAGTTCATATAAGACAGTCAATTTATGAATGTCACATGGCTGAGAAGATAGATATGCATCTGGTAGTCAAATAAACCTTTAAAAAAGTAGGGGCATGTATCAGTCAGTATTTGAATTGACCAACATTTGCCTCATGACACATTTCCTTCAGATAGTTGATCAGGCTGTTGATTGTGGCCTGTGGAATGTTGTCCTACTCATCTTCAATTGCTGTGCAACATTTCTGGATATTGGCGGGAACTGGAACAGGCTGTCGTACATGTCAATCCAGAGCACCCCAAACATGCTCAATAGGTGACATGTTGGAGTATGCAGGCCATGGAAGAACTGGGACTTTTTCATCTCCCATGAATTGTTTACATATACTTGTGACATGGGACATAAAAAGCCAGACTAAGTTTTGCAACTGCACATGGGGACAAAGATCGTACTTTTTGGAGAGATGTCCTCTGTTCTGTTGAAACAAAAATAGAACTGTTTGGCCATAATGACTATTGTTGTGTTTTGAGGAAAAAGGGGGGGCTTAAAAGCCGAAGAACACCATCCCAACCGTGAGGCACGGGGGTGGCAGCATCATGTTGTGGGGGTGCTTTGCAGCAGGAGGAACTGGAGTACTTCACAAGATGGCATCATGAGGAATCAAAATTATGTGGATATATTGAAGCAACATCTCAGGACATCAGTCAGGAAGTTAAAGCTTGATCGCAAGTGGGTCTTCCAAATAAACAATAACCCCAAGCATACTTCCAAAGTTGTGGCAAAATGGCTTAAAGACAACAAAGTCAAGGTATTAGAGTGGCCATCACAAAGCCCTGACATCCATCCATTAAAACATTTGTGGGCAGAACTGAAAAAGCATGTGCGAGCAAGGACACCTACAAACCTGACTCAGTTACACCAGCTATGGCATGTGGAATGGGCAGACATTCACCCAACGAATTGTGGGAAGCTTGTGGAAGTCAACACAAATGTTTCGGGTTAAGGTTTTCTTCCGGTGAATGAGAGGACCGAAATGCAGCGTGGTTATTTCGATTCATGTTTAATAAAAAGATAAACAATACAAACATAAAAACCCAACCAGCCTTATCTGGTGCAAACTAACACAGAGACAGGAACAATCACCCACAAAACACTCAAAGAATATGGCTGCCTAAATATGGTTCCCAATCAGAGACAACGATAAACACCTGCCTCTGATTGAGAACCAGTTCAGCCAACCATAGACTTTTCTAGACAACCCCACTATACCACAATCCCAATACCTACAAAATCCCAAGACAAGACACACCACATAATTAACCCATGTCACACCCTGGCCTGACCAAAATAATAAAGAAAACACAAAATACTAAGACCAGGGCGTGACAGTTTGATCCAAGTTAAAAAATGTAAAGGCAATGCTACCGAATACTAATTGAGTGTATGTAAACTTCTGACCCACTTGGAATGTGTTAAAAAATATAAAAGCTGAAATAAATAATTCTCTCCACTATTATTCTGACATTTCATATCCTTAAAAAAAGAGATGATCCTTTTACTAGGATGAAATGTCAGGAATGTCAGGAGTTTAAATGTATTTGGCTACGGTGTATGTAAACTTCCAACTTAAGACAGTACAGTAGCCTAATAAACAAATGCAGGTGGCTTATATCTTCAAAATGCTTTAAATGCTTTTTAGCCGACAGTACATATTATAGTAAACATGGGAACGTGCCTAATTATTTGCATAAGGGAGAGCAGGCTATGTCCAGACTTTCTCGGTGACCTTAAGTACTCATTAACACAGTCTAATGCTTTTTCTTTAATGAGCTCTGGCTCATTTTCAAGTCCTCTGGTGGTTACAGTCCTAACCCTGGCACGGGTAGCACCATAGAACGATTCTGGCTTGATGAAAATGACGCGCTGGAGCAGGTATATCTCTCTGGTCACCCCGAAAACCAATTCTTCCTTTGGCCGCCTCTCCCTCCAGTTCTCTGCTGCAAATGACTGGAACAAACTACAAAAATCTCTGAAACTGGAAAAAACGTATCTCCCTCACTAGCTTTAAGCACCAGCTGTCAGAACAGCTCACAGATTACTGCACCTGTACATAGCCCATCTATAATTTAGCACAAACAACTACCTCTTCCCCTACTGTATTTATTTATTTATTTTGCTCCTTTGCACCCCATTATTTTTATTTCTACTTTGCACATTCGTCCACTGCAAATCTACCATTCCAGTGTTTTACTTGCTGTATTGTATTTACTTCGCCACCATTGCCATTTTTGCCTTTACCTCCCTTATCTCACCTCATTTGCTCACATTGTATATAGACTTATTTTTCTACTGTAGTATCGACTGTTTGTTTGTTTTACTCCATGTGTAACTCTGTGTTGTTGTATGTGTCGAACTGCTTTGCTTTATCTCAACCAGGTCGCAATTGTAAATGAGAACCTGTTCTCAACTTGCCTATCTGTTGAATAAAGGTGAAATAAAAAATATCAATTTTGTCTGTTCTCTTTGGTCGCAATGTCATTTTTTTAGATTTACTGCTTGTTTTTGAATGGTGACTGTTAAACCTCTTTGCGCTAGGGGGCAGTAATTTCACATCCGGATGAAAAGCAAACTGCCTGTTTTTCAGGCCCAGAAGCTAGAATATGCATTTGCATGGTAGTATTGGATAGAAAACACTCGAAAGTTTCTAAAACTATTAAAATAATGTCTGAGTATAACAGAACTGATTTGGCAGGAGAAACCTCCGAGTACAATCCATTCAGATAGACTCAAGTCTTTTTGTGCATGTGAACAAGAGCACGCTCCTCGTTATTTTTCTCCGGTTTTGGAAACAGTTTATCCCGTCTTAAAACGTAGTGATTATTTACACTTTAGGGTACCTGTGGTTGGATTAGAAACGTTGTTTGAAATGTTTGGACCAAGTTTACAGGTAACTTAGATACTTTGTAGTCATGTTGGGCAAGTTGGAACCGGTGTATTTCTGAATCAAACACGCCAAATAAATGGACATTTTGGGGATATAAAGAAGGAATTTATCAAACAAAATGACCATTCATTGTGTCACAGACATTTGGGATTGCAAAAAGATGAAGATCTTTGTATTGGTTTTCTTCCTCTTCTTCTGAAGAGGAGAGGCGAGAAGGATCGGAGGACCAATATGCGGCGTGATAAGTGTCCATGGTTGTTTAAATAAACACATAAACTGAACACTCCATACAAAAACAATAAACGTAACGTGAATAACCAAAACCGAAAACAGTACCGTGTGGTATAAAACACAGACCCGGAAACAATCACCCACAAAAACACAGTGAAACCCAGGCTACCTAAGTATGATTCTCAATCAGAGACAATTAACGACACCTGCCTCTGAGAACCATACTAGGCCGAACACAGAAAAACAACCTAGACACACAAAACATAGAATGCTCACCCAGCTCACATCCTGACCAACACTAAAACAAGGAAAACACAAAAGAACTATGGTCAGAACGTGACAATCTTCAAATGTAAGGCATTTATTATATTGCTATTTCTGACTTTCGTGTCACAACTGCCTTGTTGCCAAATGGTTTTCATGTTTTTGTAGGCGGGGCGCTGTCCTCAGATAATCGCATGGTGTGCTTTCACGGTAAAGCATTTTTGAAATCTGACACAGCGGCTGGATTAAAAAGAGGTTAAGCTTTATTTTGATGTATTACACTTGTTTTTATATGAATGTTAAATATTTATATTTCTGCAGCTGCAATTTCACTGGATGTTGTCAAATCTATCCCGGTAACGGGATTCGAGCGGAATTCGAGCTTAAGGGATCCCTAAGAGGATGTTTCTACAACTTGATTGGATTCCACCTGTGGTAAATTAAATTGATTGGACATGATTTGGAAAGCCACACATCTGTCTATATAAGTTCCCCCAGTTGACTGTGCATGTCACAGCAAAAATCAAGCCATGAGTTTGAAGGAATTGCCTTAGAGCTCCAAGAGGATTGTGCCGAGGCACAGAGCAGGGAAGGGCTCCAAAACATTTCTGCATCATTGAAGGTATCCAAGAACACAGTGGCCACCATCATTATTAAATGGAAGACATTTGCAACCACCAAGACTCTTCCTAGAGCTTGTTGCTTGGCCAAACTGAGAAATCGGGGGAGAAGGGCCTTGGTCAGGGAGGTGACAAAGAACCCAATGGTCACTCTGACAGACCTCAAGAGTTCCTCTGTGAAGATGGGAGAAACCTCTAGAAGGACAACCATCTCTGAAGCACTCCACCAATCAGGCCTTTATGGTAGAGCATCCAGATGGAAGCCACTCCATAGTAAAAGGCACATGACAGCCCGCTTGGAGTTTGCCAAAGGGCACCGAAAGGACTATCAGACCATCAGAAACAAGATTCCCTGGTCTGTTGAAGCCAAGATTGAACTCTATGACCTGAATGCCAAGCGACATGTCTGAAGGAAATGGTGAAGCATGGTGATGGCAGCGTCATGCTGTAGGGATGTTTTTCAGTGGCAGGGACTGGGAGACTAATCAGGATTGAGGGTAAGATTCACGGAGAAAAGTACAGCAAGATACTTGATGAAAACCTGCTCCAGAATGCTCAGGACCTCACACTGGGGCAAAGGTTCACCTTCCAACAGGAGAACAACCCTAAGCACACAGCCAAGACAACGCAGGAGTGGCTTCGGGACACATCTCTGAATGTCCTTGAGTAGCCCAGCTAGAGACCGGAATTGAGGCCGATCTAACATCTCTGGAGACACCTGAAAATAGCTGTGCAGCGACGCTCCCCATCCAATCTGACAGAGCTTGAGAGGATCAGCAGACAAGAAGGAGAGAAACTCCCCAAATACAGGTGTGCCAAGCTTATAGCGTCATACCCAAGAAGACTCAAGGCTGTGATCATTGCCAAAGGTGCTTCAACAAAATACCGAGTAAAGGGTCTGAATACTTATGTAGATGTGATATTTTAATTTTTTTATACATTTCCAAAAATTCCTAAAACCCTTTTTTGTTTTGTCATTATGGGGTACTGAATGTAGATTGATTTGAAAATAACAACAACAATTTCATCTATTTTAGTATAAGGCTGTAATGTAACAAAATGTGGAAAAAGTAAAATGGTCTGAATACTTCCCGAATGCACTGTAAGTGCCTTTGAATGGGGTATAGTAGTAGGTGACAGGCGCATGGTTCGGGCGTGTTAAGAACTGTGATGCTGCTGGGTTTTTCACTCAACAATTTCCCCTGTGTATCAATAATGGTCCACTGCCCAAAGGACAGTCAGCCAACTTGAAACAGCTATGGGAAGCAATGGAGACAACATGGGCCAGCATCCCCGAGTAATGCTTTTAACTCCTTGTACAGTCCATGCCCTGATGCATTGAGGCTGTTCTGATGGCAAAGGGGGTGTAACTAAATATTAGAAGGTTGTTCCTGATTGTTTTGTACACTCAGTATATATAAAACACAAGAACAACTAAATCACATTTTTGATGGCACTGGGCCTTTAAAAGAATCAGGCTGGCAGGTAGGATTTAGTTCCTCCTTGTCTCTGGTCCAAACTCCAGTACAGTAGGTGGCAGTAATGCACCATAACATTGGAGGCCAACCACCGATAAACCCCACGGTGGTTCATCCTTGTCATAGTTTGGAGTCGTCACAGAAGGAGGATCATGGCGGAATAGGATACCAAGTCTGAATTGAGAACAGTGTTGAGTAAAGTTGAAGATGATGAATAGAAAACCGTAGTGTCATAGAACAGAGCAAAAAGGAAATGGTAAAATAAAAATTGGAATAGATGATGGGTGTAGGTCGGATAAGGATTTGTTTCTTGTTGGGATGCGTTTTTTGAGTAAGGATGTATACCTTGGAAACCCGCTTGAGGTTTCGATGAAGGTGAAGCATGTGTTGGGAGGAGTGGAAACAGAGTGACCAGGAGTGGGCTTGTTCTGGTTAATTGGGTTTCTGAAGAGGAAAGCTTTGGGAATCACAAGAATTGCAAATTCCGAAGTATTATGCTTTGAACTGTGGAGTAGAGCACCAATTAAAGGAGTCATAGCCGTGGTGTCGTGGGAGGCCTGAACCACATGATATATGGGGAAAAGGAAGAAAGTCTGTTGGTTCTTTTGTTTCTTGATAAAGGGCACATCCCTACACGTAAAGTTAGGTTATGTAAAGTATGCAGTAAGAGCAGTTGTCCACAAGCCACTACAATGCAATAACTGTAAATGAGCTTATGCCTACCCATACCATAACCCCGCCGCAACCATGGGGCACTCAACGTTGTTCACAGCAGTAAATCACTCATCCACACAACGCTAAACACGCTGTCTGCCATCTGCACGGGAACAGTCTAAACCAGGATTCATCCATGAAGAGCACACTTCTCTAGAGTGCCAGTGGCCATCGAAGTTGAGCATTTGCCCACTGAAGTCGGTTACGATGCCAAACTGCATTCAGGTCAAGACCCTGGTGAGGACGATGAGCATGCAGATGAGCTTCCCTGTGAAGGTTTCTGACAGTTTGTGCAGAAATTATTCAGTTGTGCAGTCTGCGGTTGTGATGCAGGTAGGAAGTACTGCCAAATTCTCTAATACAGTGTTGGAGGCTTCTTAGGGTAGATAAATTAATATTCGATTCTCTGGCAACAGCTCTGATGGATATTCTTGCAGTCACAATCCAAATTGCACCCTCCCTCAAAACTTGACACATCTGTGGCATTGTGTTGTGTGACAAAACTGCACATTTTTGAGTTGCCTTTTATTGTCCCCAACACAAGGTGCACCTCTGTAGGATTCAGTTCCTCCCTGTCTCTGACCCTCTGCCGCGCCATGGATTATATTGGAAAATAAGAAATTCTCACTTACAGGGATGTAAACAAATTTGTGCACAAAATGAGAAAAATATGATTTTTGCATTTCTTGGATATTTCAGTTCATAAAACATGGGACCAACACTTTACATGCTGCATTTATATTTTTGTTCAGTATAATTTAAAAAATACTTTTATGGCAAGCTTATGTAAGTTAAAGAGTAAAAATGTGCTTAACAAGTCACAAACTGTAAGTTGCACGGACCATCTGTGTGCAATAACAGTGTTCAACATGTTTTTTTGTACCCCACACATACAGATTTTTGTAAGTTCCCTCAGTCATGCAGTGCATTTCAAACACAGATTTACACACAACACACAACGAAGAGCACTTACCTCAGGAGGCTAAAGAAATGTGTTGTGTCACCTAAAACCCTCACAAACTTTTACAGATGCACAATTGAAAGCATCCTGTTGGGCTGTATCACCGCTTGGTACGGCAATTGCACCGCCCGCAACTGCAAGGCTCTCCAGAGGGCTCTCCCAATGCATTACCGGTGGCAAACTACCTGCCCTCCAGGACACCTACAGAACCTGAAGTCACAGGAAGGCCAAAAAGATCATCAAGGACATCAACCACCCGAGCCACTGCCTGTTCACCCCACAATCATCTGAGGTCAGTACAGGTGCCTCAGAAGCCGAGGTCAGTACAGGTGCATCAAAGCTGGGACCGAGAGACTGAAAAACAGCTTCTATCTCTATAGCTTCGATCAATTAGCCTTTTAACATTATAAACTTGGATGAGCTAACACAACGTGCCATTGGAACATAGGAGTGATGGTTGCTGATAATGGGCCTCTGTACACCAATGTAGATATTCCATAAAAAATTCTTACGTTTCCAGCTACAACAGTCATTTCAAATGTATGTTATTTTAATGGACAAAAAAATAGTTTTTCTTTCCAAAATAAGTGACCCCAAACTTTTGAACGGTAGCGTATATAGTCTTAATTCATTCCTACTTAGATGTGTGTGTGTTGGGTATATGTTGTGTAATTTGTTAGATATAACTTGTTAGATAATACTGCGCTGTCGGAGCTAGAAGTACAAGTATTTCGCTACACCCGCAATAACATCTGCTAACCACGTCTATGTGACCAATAGAATTTGATTTGACTTATTGGTAGATTAATAAAAAAAGCAGACATTAAATATCCCTTTCAGCATGGTGAAATTATTAATTACACTTTGGATGGTGTACACCCAGTCACTACAAAGATGCAGGCGTCCTTCCTAATTCAGTTAACGGAGAGGAAGGAAACTGCTCAGGGATTTCCCCATGAAGCCAATGGTTACTTTAAAACAGTTAAGAGTTTAATGGTCGTGTAGGAGACAAGTGAGGATTGATCAAAAACATTTGTAGTTACTCCACAATAAAAGAGGGGATAACAAGTGCATGGAAAACAAGTGCTTGGAGAACACAGTGTAAGCTCCCCCTTATTTACAAAAAAAGAGCTGCCCTGACATATCACATATCTGTCTGCGTCCTTTACCAGTTGTCTTCTCATTAAAAAAATATGATTCAAATAATGCTTATGTTTTCAAAACTCCTAGAGAGATAGAGGGGCAATTAGAATGACCAGATCTGAACTCCTGCCTAAGTGGAGTTCACTGCACTCATCACTATCACAGATTATTCAAATCAGCAATTGTATTAGACCTGCCTTTTTAACCCTTAGCCTACAATGTCTGCAGCCCCGCAGGAATCTAATGAACATATTACCCCCATCAAAATCCGTCTGTTTAAGCTAGATAACTTTTTGCATGGTCTGAGTCTCAATCCACCGCATCCGCCGATATGGCCCTTCCGCATCTGCAGTGAAAGATGGCAGAGCTAGAGTGGTGTTGATCAACCTGGCTCTAACCAGAATAGAAAAAGGGAAAGTGCAATAGAGTGTCTAGTTCGATAAACGCCTCACAAGTCCTCAACTGGCATCTTCATTAAATAGTACCCGCAAAACACCAGTCTCAGAACAAGTAGTACACAGCTTTGTTTGTACGAGATCTTCAGTTTCTTGGCAATTTCTCACATGGAATAGCCTTCATTTCTCAGAACATGAATAGACTGATGAGTTTCAGAAGAAAGTTATTTGTTTCTGGCCATTTTGAGCCTGTAATCGAACCCACAAATTCTGATGGTCCAGAAACTCAACTAGTCTAGGCCAGTTTTATTGCTTCTTTAATCAGAACAACAGTTTTCATTGGTGCTAACATATTTGCAAAAGGGTTTTCTAATGATCAATTAGCCTTTTTAAAATGATAAACTTGGATTAGCTATCAAAAACTGCCATTGGAACACAGGAGTGATGGTTGCTGATAATGGGCCTCTGTACACCTATGTACATATTCCATTAAAAATCTTTTGTTCCAGCTACAATAGTCATTTACAACATTAACAACATCTACACTATTCAGTTAAATTTAATGTTATTATAACTGCCAATTGTTTTGCTGTTCTTTCAAAAACAAGGGAATTTCATGTGAGCCTTAACTTTTGAACCCTAACCCTAAACCTTTTGAACGATATATACAGTTGATGTCAGAAGTTTACATACACTTATGTTGGAGTCATTAAAACTCGTTTTTCAACCACTCCACAAATTTCTTGTAAACAAACTAGAGTTTTGGCAAGTCAGTTAGGACATCTACTTTGTGCATGACAAAAGTAATTTTTCCAACAATTGTTAGACAGATTATTTCACTTATAATTCATTGTATCATCATTTCAGTGGGTCAGAAGTTTACATACACTAAATTGACTGTGCCTTTAAACATCTTGGAATATTCCAGGAAATTATGTCATGGCTTTAGAAGCTTCTGATAGGCTAATTGACATAATTTGAGTCAATTGGAGGTGTAACTGTGGATGTATTTTAAGGCCTATCTTCACACTCAGTGCCTCTTTCCTTCATGGGAAAATCAAAAGAAATCAGACCTAAACATTTTTTCCCACAAGTCTGGTTCATCCTTGGGAGCAATTTCCAAACTCCTGACGGTACCACGTTCATCTGTACGAACAATAGTACGGAAGTTTAAACACCATGGGACCACGCAAGAGAAGGAGACGTGTTCTGTCTCCTAAGAGATTAAATGTAATTTGGTGTGAAAAGTGCAAATCAATCCCAGAACAACAGCAAAGGACCTTGTGAAGATGCTGGAGGAAACATGTACAAGAGTATCTATATCCACAGTAAAACCAGTCCTATATCGACATAACCTGAAAAGCCGCTCAGCAAGGAAGAAGCCACTGCTCCAAAACCACCATAAAAAAGCCAGTCTACCGTTTGCAACTGCACATGGGGACAAAGATCGTACTTTTTGGAGAAATGTCCTCTGGTCTGATGAAACAAAAATAGAACAGTTTGGCCATAATGACCATCATTATGTTTGGAGGAAAAAGGGGAAGGCTTGAAAGCCGAAGAACACGATCTCAACCGTAAAGCACGGGGTAACAGCATCATGTTGTGGGGGTGCTTTGCTGCAGGAGGGACTGGTGCACTTCACAAAATAGATGGCATCACAAGGAACGACAATTCTGTGGATATATTGAAGCAACATCTCAAGACATCAGTCAGGAAGTTAAAGCTTGGTCACAAATGGGTCTTCCAACTGGACAATGTCCCCAAGCATACTTCCAAAGTTGGCCATCACAAAGCCCTGACCTCAACCCTATAGAGAATATGTGGGCAGAACTGAAAAGTGTGTGCGAGCAAGGAGGGCTACAAACCTGACTCAGTTACACCAGCTCTGTCAGGAGGAATGTGCCAAGAACTGGTAAATTAATGGTTTTATATTTGTATATATATATATACAACCATTATTTTACCAGGTAAGTTGACTGAGAACACATAAGGAATTGTTACAGGGGCGTGGATGGGGGATGTTTAGGTGGCCCCAATGTTATGAGGGCCAGATTGGAAATTTAGCCTCCCCCCTTACAATAAGTGGGATCTTTAGTAACCACAGAGTCAGGACACCCTTTAACCTCCCATCCGAAATACGTCATCCTGCACAGGGCAATGGGATTTTTTAAACCAGAGGAAAGAGTGCCTCCTATTGGCTCCCCAACACCACTTGTAGAGTTCTGGGAGGATTTGCCATGTCTGTGTAAAGCTGATGCAAAGCGAAACAGACAAACGTGTCAAATGCATAGAAAGTGAGTCTGTAAATCTTTGGTTGAGAGAGAAATAGGAAACCACAACCATGCTAATTCAACTGGAAAAAAATGTGTGATCTGATAATGGTCAGTCAGCACTAAACGTACTCCATTGGGATGGAGTTGAGATCATTAAGCTACACTGAACCAATAGAAAAACGGTTTAGTGTAGAACAACAGAAGAGGGCATAAATGTCATGTAGGCCTAAATAAGTATGTGTATTCTAGAAAACGACCAATATGTATTTTTTTCTGGCCGATACTGATACCAATTTTGGGGGTTCAAGGAGGCCAATGGCCAATATTTAATACAGATATATAATGGCAGTACATTTCAAAATGTTGATGACATCATTTCCCAGAGAAAGGCATGTATGCATTAATGCCTCAATTTTAAAATCAAACAAATGCCACTTTATGTTTACAAATCTAAATGCTAAATATCTTGAATACTTGGTAAATCAAGAGGCCATAGGCCTACACAATACAGGTGAATGCATATTCAATAGGAGTGTGTGCATGTATTGAGTAATTGAGCTTGTTTTGGCAGATTTCTGTTGAGTTTTGCCACCCATCGCTGGCGACTTTCTTCAGCAAAGATGTCTGACAAAAAACATTACTCTGGAAGCAAATGTATAATGTTATGTCATAATGAGCAAAAAAAATGACAATTGAGAGGAATATGTTAATGAAGAGACAAACGATTGTGCATATTTTTTGTCATAAAGTTAACTTACAAAAATCAATATTTAGCAAGTTTTTTTTCAGTCATATCTAATACCAGGTATCAAATTCCATTCTGTGAGTGATGCTGTGTCTGCATGTGCAATATGTATTACAGTTATACACTTCAACAGTGTTTACAACTCCTGTGACATCAATGATTATGCAAGACTAGAAACATTTATTTTTATTTATTTTACCAGGTAAATTGACTGAGAACACATTCTCATTTACGTCGACAACCTGGGGAATAGTTACAGGGGAGAGGAACGGGGATGAATGAGCCAATTGTAAGCTGGAGATGATTAGGTGACCATGATGGTATGAGAGACAGCTTGGGAATTCAGCCAGGAGACCAGGGTTAACACCCCTACTCTTACGATAAGTGCCATGGGATCTTTAATGACCACAGAGAGTCAGGACACCCATTTAACATCCCATCCAAAAGACAGCACCCTACACAGGGAAGTGTCCCCAATCACTGCCCTGGGGAATTGGGATATTTTTTAGACCTGAGGAAAGAGTGCCTCCTACTGACCCTCCAACACCACTTTAAGCATCATCTGGTCTCCCATCTAGGGACCAACCAGGACCAACCCGGCTTAGCTTCAGAAGCAAACAAGCAGTGGGATGCAGGGTGGTATACTGTTAAACATGATTTAAGTAAAGGCTGATTTGTAATTCATATCTACAGAAAAAAAATTCAACTACACTTCCTATGCATATCTAACTCCCTTCATCTGTGTTAATCTGAGGAGGTTGTCCCAGCCATGTGGATGACTGAAAACAGGGCAGAAAAGTTTGTTTGTCACCAGAGTGGTTTAGAGAATATTACTATTTGCCTGTGAATAACAAGACATTCATACAAACGTGCTATGCTGAATTCTTGACGCACAACTGAAGATGCTGCCATATCCTGCCAGCACTCCCACAAGCGAGCCACTCTGGTGGAGAATGAGTGTGGAAGTGAGCGAGGAACGAGATGGGAGTAACAATCCAGGCTATTTGCTCTGAGACCGGCATAATAATGTAATGAAACAAGCAGGAAGCAGGTTTCAAACCCTCAACATTCTAGCCCGAAGTCCAGCACGCTATCGACCCACCCAAATGTCTTAATTGGGTTTGGGGCCGATTGTGGCTAAAAAACAAGAGGAAAGGCTGTGAATTATGCTAACAACGTTTCTAGGATGGGCTATTAGCTAAACAATAGACTATTCAACCTTTACTAAGCCAAGCTAGGTGTGAACCCCCCCTCCCCAATTTGAGCTAGGTGTGAACCCCCCCTCCCAACTAGCAACAAATCATTTGTATCTACCTTTCCACATCTACCTACACACGGTTAATGTTCTGAAAAAAAAGAAATATATATACTGTGTATATATATATTGCTCATGGCTTCCTAGTGGTGCAGCAGTCTATAGCACTACATCTCAGTGCAAGAGGCATTACTACAGTCCCTGGTTCGAATACAGGCTGTATCACATCCGGCCGTGATTGGGAGTGCCATAGGGTGGTGCAAAACGTCTGGGTTTGGCTGGGGTAGGCAGTCATTGCAAATAAGAATTTGTTCTTATCTGACTTGTCTAGTTAAAGGTTAGATTTAAATAGCAACTGGTGGCAACCGCAGCGCAATCAATAGGAGGTGAACAGTGGCTGGTGCTGAAAATATAGCTAACTTGTTATGCAAGTGTTGGACACCAACAGATGGAGAAAACCTACACCAGTCGAGCAATTCGTTTCAGCAATAATCTTCATTTTAATTTGACTTTACAGACAATGAGGGCTTAATTTGAGTCTATTTCTTCCAAGCCTAGACCTATATAAAATAACAGCCTAATAGAAGTAAGATTGTCAAAAATGTAGCATCCTACATCAAATCATTTAAAGGAAAAAAGTCATCACGTTTGAACCCAAACAATGTAAATAATAATGAAAAGCGCACATTTGTAAATTCCAAACTCTAATAGTAATTGACATTATGGTTACAATAAAGAATGTAAACAAGATGCTGTGTTTTTATTTACAGTGGTGATTGACAACTGGAGGCATTTTGAAAACAGGCTTTCAAACACTTGTTTTTCACAAGTGTACTGTTGCACTGTAGCCCATCATGCAAATGTTTCCTATTAGCAGGACAATAGACTTTTTATAGCCCGGTTACTGTTGTGAAAATCCCTCAACTTGCAATGTATTTGGTGTTACATTTCTAACTCAAAACAGCAGTACAGTATTTCTTCTCATCACCATCTTAATGCTTTCGTTAATAAAATAACGCGAAAAAATACATTCAAATGCAGGTGTTTATTTAAACTACATTTTAGTCGCACATCCACCCAGCTCCATTACCACAGGTAAAACCTTGCTGAGATGATCAATGTATTTGTGGCATTGTTGTGTCGTCAATTTCTCTAGCCTAAACATCTTGATGGCCTTGACCAGCTCATCTTTGCTTGTCGGCTTGGCAGAGTTACGGATGAATGTTTTCAGTTGATGCCAAACAAGTTCGATCCGGTTTAAATCAGGAGTTGAGCAGATGCTTGGTACTCGGCTTGCTTGATTGCTCAAGGGCCATTGTTGATTTGTTTGTGAAGATGACGTCATTGAATGTCTCACCAGCTTTGATCCATGCCTGGGCCTGCAGGACACACAGTTCTTTGTTTGTCAGACGAATCATTGGGATGAAACTACAGAACAGTACAAAACAAGCGAACACAGGGTTCTGAGAATTAAAAAATAATAATATATATAAAACATTACTTACCGAGCCTTTCCGTAAGTCCACACAAGTTTCTTCAAACGTCTTTTCACTGTGATTAGTGTGATGCTGTGCATTGATGCTGGCAGATTACAGATTGCCATTGCCTATTGGTCAGCATCTTCATTCATCAGTGAGTTGATGGCTTGAATAGTCTCGCTAGAAATTAAATACAATATAAACATGTGCAGCATACAGTAAAGACCAGCAGTCGATTTAAGCATTATTTTCAGCATCATTAGGCCTACTTTACAGTATTGCCGTCGACTCCACCAGTTCATTTTCCTGGGCTTTCAAGTTCGGCGTAAAACAAGCATCTGATGATAGTGTTTGCGAATAGCACTGTCCGTGACCAAAATCCCCAAGTCTACCGGTATTTTTGAAATGTTTCCAGTAGATTTTCCATTCCTTCTGAATGCTCAATTAAATTAATAGAGATCCTAATCATGGTGCTAGAGTATGCTGTCCAGCATAATCAAAGTGAGGACATTCGGCGATCTGCTGTATACCTATTGTAACCTGAAAGTCACACCTTTCCTCACCCTGCCCAAAACTCCACCATTAAGGATGATCAATTGAAACAGGATGCACCTGAACTCAAATTTGAGTCTCATAGCAAAGGGTCTGAATACTTACTGTACCCGTCAAAAGTTTGGACACACCTATTCATTCAAGTGTTTTTCTTTATTTTCTACATAGTAGAATAATAGTGAAGACATAAACTATGAAATAACACATATGGAATAATGTAGTAACCAAAAAAGTGTTAAAAGAATCAACATATATTTTATATTTGAGATTCTTCAGTAGCCATCCTTTGCCTTGAAAACAGATTTGCACAATGTTGGTATTCTCTCAAACAGCTTCATGAGGTAGTCACCTGGAATACATTTCAATGAACAGGTGTGCCTTGTTGTTGAATTTCTTTCCTTCTTAATGCATTTGAGCCAATCATTTGTGTTGTGACAAGGCAAGGGTGGTATACAGAAAACATCCCTGTTTGGTAAAAGACCAAGTCCATATTATGGCAAAAACAGCTCAAATAAGTAAAGAGAAACAACAGTCCATCATTACTTTCAGACATGAAGGTCAGTCAATTCTGAACATTTCAAGAAGTTTGAAAGTTTCTTCAAGTGCAGTCGCAAAACCCATCAAGCTCTATGATGAAACTGGCTCTCATGAGGACCGCCACAGGAAAGGAAGACCCAGAGTTACCTCTGCTGCAGAGGATAAATTAATTACAGTTAGCTGTACTTCAGATTGGAGCCCAAATAAATGCTTCACAGAGTTCAAGAAGCAGACACATCTCAAATTCAACTGTTCACAGGAGACTCTGTGAATCAGGCCTTCATGGTCGAATTGCTGCAAAGAAACCACTACTAAAGGACACCAATAAAAAGAAGAGACTTGGGCCAAGAAACACAAGCAACGGACATTAGACCTGTGGAAATCTTTCCTTTAGTTTGATGAGATTTTTGGTTCCAACCACGGTGAACAGATGATCTTCGCATGTGTGGTTCCCACCGTGAAGCATGGAGGAGGAGAAGAACTGTTTTCAACAGGACAATAATCCAACACACCTCCAGGCTGTGTAAGGGCTATTTGACCAAGAAGGAGAGTGATGGTGTCACGTTCTGACCTTAGTTCCTTTGTTTTGTCTTTGTTTTAGTATGGTCAGGGCGGGAGTTGGGGTGGGCAGTCTGTTCTTTTTTCTATAATTTGGGATTTCTGTGTTTGGTCTAGTATGGTTCACAATCAGAGGCAGCTGTCAATTGTTGTCCCTGATTGAGAACCATACTTAGGCAGCCTGTTTTCACCCTTGAGTTGTGGGTGATTATATTTTCTGTTTAGTGTGTGTTGCACCTGACGGAGCTGTTTCGGTTGTGCTTTTTGTTTCTTTGTTAGATGTTGTTCAGTTGAAATAAATAACATGAACAAGTACCACGCTGCGCTTTGGTCCTCACCTTCTTCCTCCGACGACCGTTACAGAATCACCCACCAACCAAGGACCAAGCAGGAAGTGGATGGCTGCAAACTTTCTACTTTTAAACTCGGACAAAACAGAGATGCTTGTTCTAGGTCCCAAGAAACAAAGAGATCTTCTGTTGAATCTGACAATTAATCTTAATGGTTGTACAGTCATCTCAAATAAAACTGTGAAGGACCTCGGCGTTACTCTGGACCCTGATCTCTCTTTTGAAGAACATATCAAGACCATTTCAAGGACAGCTTTTTTCCATCTACGTAACATTGCAAAAATCAGAAACTTTCTGTCCAAAAATGATGCAGAAAAATTAATCCATGCTTTTGTCACTTCTAGGTTAGACTACTGCAATGCTCTACTTTCCGGCTACCCGGATAAAGCACTAAATAAACTTCAGTTGGTGCTAAATACGGCTGCTAGAATCCTGACTAGAACAAAAAAAAAATCATATTACTCCAGTGCTAGCCTCTCTACACTGGCTTCCTGTCAAAGCAAGGGCTGATTTCAAGGTTTTACTGCTAACCTACAAAGCATTACATGGGCTTGCTCCTACCTATCTCTCTGATTTGGTCCTGCCGTACATACCTACACGTACGCTACGGTCACAAGACGCAGGCCTCCTAATTGTCCCTAGAATTTCTAAGCAAACAGCTGGAGGCAGGGCTTTCTCCTATAGAGCTCCATTTTTATGGAACGGTCTGCCTACCCATGTCAGAGACGCAAACTCGGTCTCAACCTTTAAGTCTTTACTGAAGACTCATCTCTTCAGTGGGTCATATGATTGAGTGTAGTCTGGCCCAGGAGTGGGAAGGTGAACGGAAAGGCTCTGGAGCAACGAACCGCCCTTGCTGTCTCTGCCTGGCCGGTTCCCCTCTTTCCACTGGGATTCTCTGCCTCTAACCCTATTACAGGGGCTGAGTCACTGGCTTACTGGGGCTCTCTCATGCCGTCCCTGGAAGGGGTGCGTCACCTGAGTGGGTTGATTCACTGATGTGGTCATCCTGTCTGGGTTAGCGCCCCCCCTTGGGTTGTGCCATGGCGGAGATCTTTGTGGGCTATACTCGGCCCTGTCTCAGGATGGTAAGTTGGTGGTTGAAGATATCCCTCTAGTTGTGTGGGGGCTGTGCTTTGGCAAAGTGGGTGGGGTTATATCCTTCCTGTTTGGCCCTGTCCGGGGGTGTCCTCGGATGGGTCCACAGTGTCTCCTGACCCCTCCTGTCTCAGCCTCCAGTATTTATGCCGCAGTAGTTTATGTGTCGGGGGGCTAGGGTCAGTTTGTTATATCTGGAGTACTTCTCCTGTCCTATTCGGTGTCCTGTGTGAATCTAAGTGTGCGTTCTCTAATTCTCTCCTTCTCTCTCTCGGAGGACCTGAGCCCTAGGAACATGCCCCAGGATTACCTGACATGATGACTCCTTGCTGTCCCCAGTCCACCTGGCCGTGCTGCTGCTCCAGTTTCAACTGTTCTGCCTTCTTATTATTCGAACATGCTGATCATTTATGAACATTTGAACATCTTGGCCATGTTCTGCTATAATCTCCACCCGGCACAGCCAGAAGAGGACTGGCCACCCCACATAGCCTGGTTCCTCTCTAGGTTTCTTCCTAGCTTTTGGCCTTTCTAGGGAGTTTTTCCTAGCCACCGTGCTTCTACACCTGCATTGCTTGCTGTTTGGGGTTTTAGGCTGGGTTTCTGTACAGCACTTTGAGATATCAGCTGATGTACGAAGGGCTATATAAATACATTTGATTTGATTTGATTTTGGTAATGGGCAGCGGCAGAAATCTCAAGACTCATTGACATTGTAGGAGATTCTGGACGGCAAGGGACCCTGGGCACAGGCTGGGGAATGTCGCCGCCCCAAAGCAGAGCTGGAGGCAGTGAATGCTGAGCGGCGGTGGTATGAGGAGGCAGCACGACAGCGCGACTGGGAAGAGAGGCAGCCCCAAAAATGTATTGGGTGGGGGGCATACGGGAAGTGTGGCTAAGTCAGGTAGGAGACCTGAGCCAACTCCCCGTGCTTACCGTGGAGAGAGATGGACCGGGCAGGCACCGTGTTATGCCATGAGGCGCACGGTGTCCCCGGTGCGTAGGCATAGCCCGGTGCGTTACATAGCAGTGCCTCGTATCGGCCGGGCTAGAGTGGGCATCGAGCCAGGTGCCATAAAGCCGGCTCACCGCATCTGGTCTCCAGTGCGTCTCCTCAGGCCGGGGTACATGGCACCAGCCCTACGCATGGTGTCCCCGGTTCGACAGCACAGCCCAGTGCGGTCGATTCCACCTTGTCGCACTGGCCTGGCTACGGGGAGCATCCAGCCAGGTAGGGTTGGGCAGGTTCGGTGCTCGAGACCTCCAGTGCGCCTCCACGGTCCGGTCTATCCGGTGCCTCTTCCACGCACCAGCCCTCCGGTGAGAGCCCCCCGCACCAGGCTGTCTCTCCGTCTCCTCCCTACAGGTGCTCCCGCCTGTCCAGCGCTGCCAGAGTCTTCCTCCTGTCCAGCGCTGCCAGAGTCTCCGGTCTGCCCTGAGCTGCCAGAGTCTCCGGTCTGCCCTGAGCTGCCAGAGTCTCCGGTCTGCCCTGAGCTGCCAGAGTCTCCGGTCTGCCCTGAGCTGCCAGAGTCTCCGGTCTGTCCTGAGCTGCCAGAGTCTCCGGTCTGTCCTGAGCTGCCAGAGTCTCCCGTCTGTCCTGAGCTGCCAGAGTCTCCCAGTCTGTCCTGAGCTGCCAGAGTCTCCCATCTGTCCTGAGCTGCCAGAGTCTCCCGTCTGTCCTGAGCTGCCAGAGCCGCCCGTCTGTCCTGAGCTGCCAGAGCCGCCCGCCAGTCAGGAGCTGCCGGAATCGCCCGTCACTCCGCCCGTCATAAACTTTGACGAAAGATGCATGTTTTACATAAAATTAAAGATACACTGGTTCTTAATGCAACCGCTGTGTCCGATTTTTTTTTAAACGTTACGAAAAAAGCATACCATGCAATAATCTGAGACGGCGCTCAGAGGTACACAATATTTCTCCGCCATGTTGGAGTCAACAGAAATACGAAATTACATCATAAATATTCCCTTACCTTTGGTGATCTTTCATCAGAATGCAGTGCAAGGAGTCCTAGTTCCACAATCATTTGTTGTTTTGTTCCATATTGTCCATTACTAGTGTCCAATTAGCTGCTTTTGCTAGCACGTTTAGCTCACATGTCCAAAAGCTGGCGCTGGTCCAGGCGAACTCGGACGAAAACTTCAAAAAGTTATTTTCCAGGTCGAATAAACTGGTCAAACAAAGTAGAGAATCAATCTTCAGGATGTTATTTTCATATATATCCAATAACGTTCCAACCGGAGCATTCATTTTTGTCTACAGTCATGGAACGCAGGTGATGTCAACAGAAAATTGCGCAACCAGGAAATGGCATTCTGCCAGGCCAGTGACTCATTCCCCTCCCATTTTGTCAAACATGACACTAGAGGCTTCATTCCACGTTCTACTGACTGTTGACATCTAGTGGAAGGCGTAGGAAGTGTGAACAGATCCATATCTTGTTTGGATGTGGACAGGCGATGATTTGAAAATCGACCAGCCTCAGAATTTCCACTTCCTGTTTGGAAGATTGCCTGCCCTATGAGTTCTGTTATACTCACAGACATAATTCAAACAGTTTTAGAAACTTCAGAGTGTTTTCTATCCAATATTAATAATAATGTGCATATATTAGCATCTAGGACAGAGTAGGATGCAGTTCACTATGGGCACGCAATTCATCCAAAGTGAAAATGCCGCCCCCTATCCCTAACAGGATTTATCTTCTTCAACACCAGTGTCCCATCCAAGGGACAGTTAAGCTAACATAGGCTAATGCAGCCAGGTAGGGTTGTAAGTAACAAGAACATTTCCCAGGACATAGACATATCTGATATTGGCAGAAAGCTTAAATTCTTGTTAATCTAACTCCACTGTCCAATTTAGAGTAGCTATTTGAAATAACAGTGAAATAATACCATGCTATTGTTTGAGGAGAGTGCACAGTTTTGAAGTTATTAATACACAAACTAGGCACATTTGGGCAGTCTTGAGACAACATTTTGAACAGAAATGCAATGCTTCATTGGATCAGTCTCAAACGTTGCACATGCACTACTGCCATCTAGTGGACAAAATCTAAATTGCAACTGGGCTGGAATAATTCATTATGAATTATAACTCCTCCACACGCCTTTTCAGTTCTGCCCACAAATGCTCTATAGGATTGAGGTCAGGGCTTTGTGATGGCCACTCCAATACCTTGACTTTGTTGTCCTTAATCCATTTTTCCAAAACTTTGGAAGTATGCTTGGGGACATTGTCCGGTTGGAAGACACATTTGTCACCAAGCTTTAACTTCCTGACTGATGTCTTGAGATGTTGCTTCAATATATCCACATAATTTTCTTTCCTCATGATGCCATCTATTTTGTGAAGTGCACCAATCCCTCCTTCAGCAAAGCACCGCCACAACATGATGCTGCCACCCCCGCGCGTCACGGTTGGGATGGTGTTCTTCGGCTTACAAGCATCCCCCTTTTCCCTCCAAACATAATGATGGTGATTATGGCCAAACAGGTCTATTTTTCTCGTCCACGTGTGCAGTTTAAAACTGTAGTTTGGCTTTTTTATGGTGGTTTTGGAGCAGTGGCTTCTTCCTTGCTGAGTGGCCTTTCAGGTTATGGCGATATAAGACTAGTTTTACTGTGGATATAGATACTTTTTCCTCCAGCATCTTCACAAGGTCCTTTGCTGCTGTTCTGGGATTGATTTGCACTTTTCGTACCAAAGTACGCTCATCTCTAAGAGACAGAATGTGTCTCCTTCCTGAGAGCTATGACTGCTGCGTGGTCCCATGGTGTTTATACATGCATACTATTGTTTATACAGATGAACATGGTACCTTCATGCATTTGGAAATTGCTCCCAAGGATGAACTAGACCTGTGGAGGTCTACAATTATTTTTCTGAGGTCTTGGCTGATTTCTTTTGATTTTCCCATGATGCCAAGCAAAGAGGCACTGAGTTTGAAGGTAGGCATTGAAACACTCCCACAGGTACACCTCCAATTGACACAAATGATGTCAATTGACACAAATGATGTCAATTAGCCTATCAGAAGCTTCTAAAGCCATGACATAATTTTTGGTAATTTTCCAAGTTGTTTAAGGGCACAGTCAACTTTGTATATAAACTTCACCCACTGTGATACAGTGAAATAATCTGTCTGTAAACAATTGTTGGAAAAATTACTTGTCATGCACAAAGTAGATGTCCTAACCGACTTGCCAAAACTATAATTTGTTAACAAGAAATTTGTGGAGTGGTTGAAAAACAAGTTTTATTGACTGCAACATAAGTGTTTGTACACTTCCGAATTCAACTGCAGTTTCCTGAAACGGGACACATGTGGGAACTCCGTCAACACTGTTGTAAAAGCATTCCAGGTGGAGATGGTTGAGACAATGCCTATAGTGTGCAAAGTTGTCATCAAGACAAAGGGTGGCTACTTTGAAAAATGTCATATCAAATATATTTTGATTTGCTTAACACTTTTTGGTTACTACCTGATTCCATTTGTGTTATTTCATAGTTTTTATGTCTTTAGTATTATTCTACAATGTGGAAAATATTAAGGAAAACCCTTGAATGAATAGGCGTCCAAACTTTTGACTGGTACTGTATGTAAATAAGGTATCAGTGTTTTATTTTTTATAAAGACACTTCTAAAAACCTGTTTTCACTTTGTCCCCATGGGGAATTGCATGTAGATTGATGAGGATTTTTTATTTATTTAATACATTTTAGAATACGTCTGTAACTTAATTAACTAAATGTGGAAAAAGGGAAGTGGTCTGAATACTTTCCCTTGCCCATTCACCCTCTGAATGATACTTTAGAAATACAAAATCCATGTCTCAATTGACTCAAGGCTTAAAAATATTTTTACGTGTCCCCTCCCCCTTCATCTACACTTTTTGATGTGGATTTAACAGGTGGGATCAATAAGGGATCATAGCTTTCACCTGGTCAGTCTGTCATGGAAAGTCCTAATGTTTTGTACACTCAGTGTATATTTCCACACTGAGGTTGAAATAATACTGTGAAATTGCGAAAATGATAATGCCATTTTAGTGTAAGACATGTTTGAAAAGACTGCCTGAAATATTAGCCTGTTGGAGCGATTTTAATTTAAAACAAAAAATGTCTCAATTAATGACCGATTCCTTCATTTATCTTGATTCAGAATAATTTGCGGAAGTGTTTTTTAAAATATTTTTATTTAACCTTTATTTAACTAGGCAACCCAGCTAGCAATGAGGAATAGGCCCCGAAGCAGCCCTCTTCCGGGGGCTAACTGATTGAATCGGCCCGGAATCAAAAGGAATGACAGCCCAGTATCGACCCAAGAACATTGGGCCGTTTCCGTCGACCGGAATTCAGCCGAATTTGCCGGCATCTTACCAGAATTCCCCAAGAAGTGGCCAGATGTTAATTTAATTAAATGTATACAAAATTACAATTATACATTTTATACATACAAATTATACCTATCCACCAAAAATACATTTTGTGTTGGAGGAAACGCCATACGGTGACCGTGTCAGCGTGCATGTGCAGGAGTGCCTACATCACGATGTGACAAGGACATCCCGGCTAGCCAAACCCTCCCCTAACTCGGACGACGCTGAGCCAATTATGCATCGCCTCATGGGTATCCTGGGCGCGGCCAGCACGGGTCTCGAACCAGCATCTGTAGCAACGCAGTTTGCACGACAATGCAGTGTCTTAGACCGTTGCACCACCCAGGAGGCTCCATCCACAAAGTTTTTAATGCTTATCAACTGCCGTCCGTGCACATAGTATCAAAATACTTAAATACGACTACATAGGACTCTTAAAATACAATTAACATTTAAATACAATGATTTTGATCACAAACAAAAAGAAAATGTGAAAAAATAAATAATGAAATGTTAATTATATAAAGTGGCCCGTGAAATCATCTGCCAGAGAGTAGACCCAATCAGCCAAATTGGGCCAGATAACTCACACCGGAATCGGACCGAGCTCAATCCTCGCATCCTAGCTATAAGTAATACTGCCGAAGGGCCACATGACATCGGCCGAGTCTGACTCTCACCCGAGTGCCCCGACTCTCAGCGGGAATTGGCCCAGATCCACTGTGCTAGCTGGGAAGCCAGTTAAGAACAAATTATTATTTACAATGATGGTCTACCAGAAATAAGGGGCCCTGCTTTGGAAATCTATACACAAAACATTTTTTTTAAAATCATGTTTGAGGAACAAAGCATGCTTCTTCTGTTCCATGGACACACAAAAAAATCTGAATAAGACCAGCTCTTGTGACTCTCACCGACGCCACCTCACCCATCGCCTCCATGATGCTCCGTATAATTTTGAACAAATGACCCAGGTAACATTGATCCAAAATCCTCACTCCGACTATAAACAAATCTAGGGATTTCTTCGTTTCCATCACAACTTTAATGATTTTGTTTACTTTTTTCTTCGCGACTGTAGCACACTCGTACTCACCCTATACTCTCATCTTCGAACAGAACATCCATTTCTGCCAAACTTCAAAAGTGCCCTCAGGTAGCTCGTTAGTCAATCAGGCCCAGGTGTGTGCCAACCTGGGCCAACTCACATTACCAACGAAAAAATGTCTGCCAAGCACAAAACGGGTAAAAAAGAGAATACTGTAAGTACAGAAATGTTTTGCTCAGTAGGAAATTAATATCCAACTAGTCAGTGACAAGTGTGTGGAGGTTGGAGTTTGTGACAGCAACTGTGTGAGCTTATTACAGCATTACAGATTTCCTATGATCTTCTATGTGGAACAACCTCTTACCTTCTAACAAATATTGTAGCTTGTGAGCTTCATAGGGAAAAACAGTACATGCATGTTCATGGGAGTCTCAGCGTTTTATAGTTGGGTCATAATAGTTTGTAGCTTAAACCATTCTGACGTTAGAGAGTTTATTGTGAGAATAACCATTTTCGGGATCCACCCTTGTCTCACAAACACTGCTCGAGCACAGCTCCCGTTAATTACACAGTCTAATGGTTGGTATCAGTGGATGCTGAAGATATAGATGAATCCCATGCACCAGCAGTCAGTATCTCAAACACAATGTTTAAAAGGGGTTAGAAGTTCAAAACGTGCTGGTGTCACCGTGGGAGTCTTACACCATAAAATGTACACAAGGGCTGGTACTCTAACGGGAAAGTATTGCAAACTCAGCAAAAAAAGAAACGACCCTGACTTTCAAAGATAATTTGTAAAAATCCAAATAACTTCACAGATGCTCATTGTAAAGGGTCTAACATCCCCAGCTACAATAAATGCAGCCTCAGGATATGTGGTTTCCAGTTTACATAGAGTCAAATTAAGTTATTTCAGGGGGAATATACACGACTGTGATTATGATCGACGATTATGATCGAGGAGAAATCTCTTGGTAGATAATGCGGTCGGAATTTGATTGTGAGGAATTCTAAATCAGGTGAACAAAAGGACTTGAGTTCCTGTATGTTGTTAGGATCACACGTCTCGTTAATCATAAGGCATACACCCCCGCCCTTCTTCTTACCAGAGAGATGCTTGTTTCTGATGGCGCGATGCGTGAAGAAACCAGGTGGCTGTACCGACTGTTATCGGTGAGCCATGTTTCCATGAAACAAAGAACGTTACAGTCTCTGATGTCTCTCTGGAAGGCAACCCTTGCTCGGATTTTGTCTACCTTGTTGTCAAGAGACTGGCCATTGGCGAGTAGTATGCTCGGGAGCGGTGCGCAATGTGCCCGTCTACGGAGCCTGTCCAGTAGACCGCTTCGTCTGCCCCTTCTGTGGCGCCTTTGTTTTGCGTTGCCGGCTGCGATCCATTGTCCTGGGTGGTGGGCCAAACAGAGGATCCGCTTCGGGAGTTGTATTCCTGGTCGTAATGTTGGTGAGTTGACATTGCTCTTATATCAAATAGTTCCTCCCGACTGTATGTAATAAAACCTAAGATTAATCTTTATTACACTGCTCACTGTTTAGCACATGACCTCACATGTGAATCCTTAAAGAGATCGGTAGGGCTGGCAGAAGAGGGTGTGAACAATGCTGATTGGGTGTAGACAAAGGAGAACTCTCCAGTAGGTAACAATTCATTCAAAGGCCATTTTCTCAAAGTTGAGTTTACAAGTTCCATCAACTTTCAGAGCAGAATAACTTTTCCATTGTTCCTCAAAAATGCAGTGTATGATATACCATTTTGTAGCTCTGAGTTTCTACTTTTAAGCAATGTTAAACACTGTTTGCCATGCTTGTTCAATGAACCATAAACCATTAATGAACATGCACCTGTAGAACGATCGTTTAGACACTGACAGCTTACAGACAGTAGGCAATTAATAAGGTCACAGTTATAAAAACTTAGGACACTAAAGAGGCATTTCTACTGACTCTGAAAAACACCAAAAGAAAGATTACCTGGGTCCCTGCTCATCTGCGTGAACGTGCCTTAGGCATGCTGCAAGGAGGCATGAGGACTACAGATGTGACCAGGGCAATACATTGCAATGTCCGTACTGTGAGACGCTTAAGACAGTGCTACAGGGAAACAGGACAAACAGCTGATCGTCCTTGCAGTGGCAGACCACGTGTAACAACACCTGCACAGGATCGGTACATCTGAACATCACACCTGCGGGACAGGTACAGGATGGCAACAACTGCCCAAGTCACACCAGGAATGCACAATCCCTCCATCAGTGCTCAGACTGTCCGCAATAGGCTGAGAGAGGCTGGACTGAGGGCTTGTAGGGCTGTTGTAAGGCAGGTCCTCACCAGACATCACCGGCAATGTCTCCTATGGGCACAAACCCACCGTCGCTGGACCAGACAGGACTGGCAAAATGTTATCTTCACTGACAAGTGATGGTTTTGTCTCACCAAGGGTGACGGTCAGATTCACGTTTATCGTCAAATAAATTAGCTTTACACTGAGGCCTGTACACTGGAGCGGGATCGATTTGTATGTGGAAGGTCCGTCATGGTCTGGTGCGGTGTGTCACAGCATCATCGGACTGAGCTTGTTGCCATTGCAGGCATTCTCAATACTGTGCATTACAGGGAAGACATCCTCCTCCCTCATGTGGTACCCTTCCTGCAGGCTCATCCTGACATGACCCTCCAGCATGACAAGCCATGGAGCCATACTGCTCCTTCTGTGCGTGATTTCCTGCAAGACAGGAATGTCAGTGTTCTGCCATGGCCAGCGAAGAGCCCGGATCTCAATCCCATTGAACACGATCGGAGGGTGAGGGCTAGTGCCATTCCCCTTGAGAAATGTCTGGGAACTTGCAGGTGCCTTGGTGGGAGAGTTTGATAACATCTCACAGCAAGAACTGGCAAATCTATTGCAGTCCATGAGGAGGAGATGCACTGCAGTACTTAATGCAGCTGGTGGCCACACCAGATACTGACTGTTACTTTTGATTTTGATCCCCCCTTTGTTCAGAGACACATTATTCCATTTCTGTTAGTCACATGTCTGTGGAACTTGTTCAGTTTATTTCTCAGTTGTTGAATCTTGTTATGTTCATACAAATATTTACACATGTTAAGTTTGCTGAAAATAAACGCAGTTGACAGAGTTTATAAGGAAGGGCAAAGTGACATTAACCCCCCTTTAAATGGTTGAAGACCCGCCCACCTAAAATGTGACCAGACGTTCTAGAAAACCTAAACCAGTCTGTGTGGGATGCCGGGATCCTGCCGGTACCACGCCAAATGTGAAAAACAGGTTTCTTTGATCACATCTTGCATACAATCTTAAATAAAGGTCACTGCAAACTAAAGCTAAACAACAAAATGTACACAAGGGCTGGTACACCAGCGGGAAAAAATGTATGAAGGGCAACGTAACATACAGTATATGGATATAGTCCTACCATATAGATGTCTGCCTCCTCTTAAGTTGATGTCAAACTATACTCTTCGAAAAAAGGGTTCCAAAAGGGATATTTGTCTGTCGCCATAGGAAAACCCTTATTGGTTCCAGGTAGGACTCTCTGTGGAAAGGGTTCTCTCTGGAACCTAAAAGGGTTCATCAAAGAATTATCCTATGGGGACAGGTGAAGAACCCTTTTAGGCTCTGGATAAAAATAAATGTGCTGGGAGGAAGAACTTGAATTTACTACCACAAATGGCATACTTTACAAACGTTTGTACTTTATATACAGCATTATAAGACCGTCCTTTTAGAAGGCATATTCTAGGGATATTGAATGTCATGCAGGCCTCTTGTCCACTGGTGTGGATTATGAATAGGTAATCAGACTCTAAATTGTTCAAAGTTAAACCGGTTAAAAAATTATAACCATGAAGTTAAAATAGAATGTATAGGGATATCTATTGTTCATGTGGACTGGGATAAACATATACCAGCACTTGAAACTAAGTTCTGTATTAGTAGAGAACTATAATGCAGCACCTTTTCATTCAGCCAAGGTGACCTTTGCAAAGGAGATACTGAGAGACATACAACAAATGAAGATGCACCTGCACAAAGGTCACTGGCTTCTCTCAAAAGGACATCACAGAGATAGATCTGACAGACACCATGTGAATAACAATGACACAGAATTGTCTTTAAGCAGTGTAGCGATAGCCAAATGGGATAAATATTGGGGTGTATTGTGGTGTTGTGGACTAAATGCTATCCCGATAGTATTTTCGTCGTTAATCTTTTTTTGGAAGAATGAGTTATGTTTAGTGCGATTTCATTTAACAGCGTTTTGAACTCAAGCATAATAACTGCCGAAATTATAACAAAAATGGGGTCATGTTTTGTGTATCAATTGTTCATAAACTGTGGGGAATTCTTCAGAGTCATACCTTCCTCTATTACGTGAATTGCAGTAATCATGTCATTAGAAACCCTGAGCCTATTGGTCTGTTTGAATTAATTGTTTGTGTGTTCTGATTGGTTGCAGGTATGACTCTGGACAATGCACCTCTGCCCAGTTACATGACAACAGGCATCTCTGCAAGTATACTGTAAGTCTTAATTTATCCTAAAGTGAGGCTATACCTGGGAAATGATAAAAAAAATATTAATAACAATGCTAATTTAAAAAAAAACAAAGCTGCCCTGTGTTTATTAAGAAGTGTCAGAGGACAAGATTAGCTCAAATGTTGCCTGTGTTTTTAGCATGTGTTGCTATTCGTATGAAAAGCCTTCACATACATCAGTAGAGATGGCGAGACCATGAGTGACAAGGCGATGACTTCTTGGGTTAGACAGCCACACAGGTCCTAACGTGTAACTTTGACTGCAGGGATTTCAGAGGTCAGAAACAGTCTTGCTTGATATATGCTTGTCCCTTGGTCATGTCTTTTATAAAGGGAGAATGGAAGTGGTTTGATTGTCAATGAGTATTTAGAATAGAAAATAGAAGTGAATACAAATTCTTAGAAAATGTACGTGCTTTATTGTTGAGAAACTGTTTATTCATAGGATTCGTGTAAAATAAATGTGATTGACTAGAACAGGAGTTATGGATGTAGTTTGGTTGCCATTGAGAATTTAGAATTGAAAATGGAATACATAACATGGTCATACCATGGATCATTTAGCTATTTGATTTGGAATTTTAGAACCATTGTAAGTATAACACATTTTTGGGATAACATATTGAATTTGCCTTTACCTCTTATAGCCCATAGAAACACATTGAATAACACATTCATAAATGGCAAAACAAACAGTCAAAAAATAATAAGGTTTTGAAGTGTCTCTCCTATATCTAGGAGATATAAGACAGCGCAGCAAATATTTATTTATTTATTTATTTTTTGGACACATGTTTAACCCCTTTTTTTGTTGGCACAGAACTTCTCCCATACTTCCATTCGATTTTGAAACCGGTACCGGGTTACCTTTAGACTAGTCTTGGGACACATACTGTACGAGTCCAGTCCATGTTCGTAATGTGTCTAGTACTATCAAAATTATGAAATGCTAAGCAACAGAGAAGCAACAGTGAAGACCTCAGCAAGACTACAAATTCCTGCAGGAAGCTCCTGCATGTCATCTGTAGCCGACACTGTCAACTACTGTTCACCAGCAAGAGTCCTGTGCCCAATCCATGATGACTTCTTACGTCCCCTTTCTCTGTCTTAGCTATCCACTGATTACACTTTAGCTAGCTAATTAGCAGAGCAGTATACACGACCAGTCAAAGGTTTTAGAACACCTACTCATTCAAGGGTTTTTCTTTATTTTTACTATTTCCTACATTCTAGAATAATAGTTTTGAATAATTATAATAGTTTTGAATAACATACTTTTGTATTAGCTTAGAATATTAGCCTGGGGGCTCCTGAGTGGTGCAGCATCTCAGTGCTAGAGGCGTCGTTACAGACCCTGGTTTGATTCTAGGCTGTATCCCAACCGGCCGTGACTGGGAGTCCCATAGGGCGGCGCACAATTGGCCCGGGTTAGGGTTTGGCTGGTGTCATGCCTGGCCTGTGAGGATCAGGTTGCCGCAGATTGCAGTTCTACAGAGGCATCCCCCACTCCCGCACAGGGGGAGAGGTATAGAAGAATGTTATGACACCTCACACCCATTGAAAATCTGAAGGCAGCAGACAAATCCTTGGTCCTGTTAGTGTTTGGGACTGGAATGTCTTTGTGTGGGCCTTATGGAGAATCTACCTCCGAACTGTAACGTGCAATAAATGGACTTTGGGACAATATATGTAATCGGCCAAAATAGTGGATACAATGATAGATGTAATATGAAAATGAATGTCGTTATTATTATCATTAAAAGTTAAATAACGACGTTGTAACGAAAACATTGTAACTTGAAGAGTTTTCATAATATGTACATGATGTTTACATACTGTGCATTTGGTAGAAAATTTCCAGATCAAAGATATTTTTTTTGTAAAGATGAACTGTGAATTTAGTTGTCTATACGAGATCAGGGTAAAATCCTGATACCTTGCCTTGTAACGAGCTACGCCCCCAGGGAACCCAGAGAGCATGCCATAAAGACGGAAACGCCCCTTTGTGACCTGAGGGTATAAAACTTGTGAGTTAAGAATTTACATACAGACTAAAAGGGACCACAGCTTGATCTAAAATAGTTACGACCCAACAAACGCAACATGAGGTCAAAGGAACCTCTTAACAATCAAGGCTATGGTTGATTACTGATTACTGTATCTAAGAAGGTGTATTCAAGAACCAGACAGTTATTCTCTTCAAATCATTGGTTGTCTACACGGCCCTCCTACCCAAGCTGGGAGGGTCGACATAGCTGATTAGCATTCTGATATGACTACTCTCAGAATATCTACAAGGAACAGAAAACAAGAGAAAGGAAAGTGTGACATCATGTGGACAGTCAGAGAATTATACCTGGTAACGAAGGAGACCCTGCCATTGAAAGAAAATTTGTCAGCCAAACCTTTTCCACTAAGCGGAACTTGGTCCAAGAGATACCGAACGGAGACCTACATTCATTATAATTCTGACCCATAAGAGTGGCAGTTCGGGGCAAAGTGTCAGGGCTAAACTAAGCATAGTTTATAAATGTATCCATGTGTGCTTTTATCTTGTGCACTTTTTCTCTCTCTATATCTCTTTTTCTTTAAATCTCAATTTTGTGTGATAAGTGTCAAATTGTGTAGGTCCGCTAGGGACCTGTTTGCCAACGTATGAAATTCTAACCAATAACCAAGACTGTTTGTATATCTTATGTTATCACTCGGCTTGTTTAGTAAATAAATAAATCAACTCAATTGGTGTGGTATGGAATGATTTAGTGAGACCCGGGTTTGCGCAGATTTACGAATTATGCAACGTTCAGAATGAGACTTAAGAGGAAATGTATTAATTAGCGACTGTTATGAAATTAATATTCTGATCATCTTTGAGTTAATTTGGGAAACGGTAACTCAATAAACAAACTTTCCCATGGTGCCCCAGGTTACTGAGTAAATGATTGCTTGATTAACTTGCCCTCTAAATACACCTCTGTTGTTTTCAACCAAGATCATATGGCGTTCTGCATTAGCATCGAACAGCCCCTGTGATATGCACATTTTCAGGGAAGCTAGAAACCAATATACACAGGCAGTTAGAAAGCCAAAGGCTAGCTTTTTCAAGCAGAAATTTGCTTCCTGCAACACAAATTCAAAAAAGTTCTGGGACACTGTAAAGTCCATGGAGAATAAGAACACCTCCTTCCAACTGCCCAATGCACTGTGGATAGGAAACACTGTCACAACCGATAAATCCACTATAATTGAGAATTTCTACGGCTGGCCATGCTGTCCACCTGGCTACCCCTACCCCGGTCAACAGCACTGCACTCCCCACAGCAACTCGCCCAAGCCTTCCCCATTTCTCCTTCTCCCAAATCGAGTGAGCTGATGTTCCGAAAGAGCTGCAAAATCTGGACCCCTACAAATCAGTTGGGCTAGACAATCTGGACCCTTTCTAAAATGATCTGCCAAAATTGTTGCAACCCCTATTAATAGCCTGTTCAACCTCTCTTTCATGTCGTCTGAGATTCCCAAAGATTGGAAAGCAGCTGCGGTCATCCCCCTCTTCAAAGGGGGGGGGGTCACTCTTGACCCAAACTGCAACAGACCTATCTATCCTACCCTGCCTTTCTACGGTCTTCGAAAGCCAAGTCATCAAACAGATTACCGACCATATTGAATCCCACCATACCTTCTCCGCTATGCAATCTGGTTTCAGAGCTGGTCATGGGTGCACCTCAGCCACGTTAAGGTCATAAACAATATCTTAACCGCCATCGATAAGAAACAATACTGTGCAGCTGTATTCATTGACCTGGCCAAGGCTTTCTACTCTGTCAATCACCACATCCTCATCGGCAGACTCAATAGCCTTGGTTTCTCAAATGATTGCCTCACCTGGTTCACCAACTACTTCCCTGATAGAGTTCAGTGTGTCAAAACGGAGGGCCTGTTGTCCGGACCTCTGGTAGTCTCTATAGGGGTACCACATGGTTCAATTCTTGGACCAACTCTCTACTCTGTATACATCAATGATGTCGCTCTTGCTGCTGGTGAGTCTCTGATCCACCTCTATGCAGACAACACCATTCTGTATACTTCTGGCCCTTCTTTGGACACTGTGTAAACAACCCTCCAGACGAGCTTTAATGCCATAGAACTCTCATTCTGTGGCCTCCAATTGCTCTTAAATACAAGTAAAACTAAATGCATGCTCTTCAACCGATCGCTGCCTGCACCTGCCCGCCCGTACAACATCACTACTCTGGAAGGTTCTGACTTAGAATATGTGGACAACTACAAATACTTAGGTGTTTGGTTAGACTGCAAACTCTCCTTCCAGACTAACATCAAACATCTACAATCCATAGTTAAATCTAGAATTTGTTTCCTATTTCGCAACAAAGCATCATTCACTCATGCTGCCAAACAGACCATCCTACCAATCCTAAATTGGATGCAGTCTATCACAGTGCCATCCGTTTTGTCACCATAGCCCCATATACTACCCACCACTGCGACCTGTATGCTCTCGTTGGCTGGCCCTCGCTTCATGCTCGTCGCCAAACCCACTGGCTCCAGGGCATCTACAAAACTAGGTAAAGTCCCCCCTTATCTCAGCTCGCTGGTCACCAAATCAGCACCCTCCTTTAGCACGCGCTCCAGCAGATATATCTCTCTGGTCACCCCCAAAACCAATTCTTCCTATTGGCCGCCTCTCCCTCCAGTTCTCTGCTGCAAATGACTGGAACAAACTACAAAAATCTCTGAAACTGGAAAAACGTATCTCCCTCACTAGCTTTAACCACCAGCTGTCAGAGCAGCTCACAGATTACTGCACCTGTACGTAGCCCATCTATAATTTAGCCCAAACAACTACCACTTCCCCTAATGTATTTATCTATTTATTTTGCTCCTTTGCACCCCATTATTTCTATCTCTACATTGCACATTCATCCACTGCAATCTACCATTCCAGTGTTTTTTACTTGCTTTATTGTATTTACTTTGCCAACATGGCCTTTTTTTGCCTTTACCTCCCTTATCTCACCTCATTTGCTCACATCGTATATATACTTATTTTTCTACTGTATGTTTGTTTAACTCCATGTGTAACTCTATGTTGTTACATGTGTCGAACTGCTTTGCTTTATCTTGGCCAGGTCGCAATTGTAAATGAGAACTTGTTCTCAAGGTGAAATGTAAAAATGAAATTAATCATGTAATTATCAACACAGTTAATTTTTCGATGAATAGCAGTCATCACATTAATGATACAACATCACAACATTTGGCACCCCCGTGCTAGGAATCTGAGAAAAAACTAGGCCTCACTGTTGAGTTCAGTCTATAGAAATTGTGAAGCAAAATACATATACACAATAGCTATAGGCCGGATTATTGTTGAGAGTGGCATGTGTGGGTTTTTTTCTCAACCAGATACTATTGGGGAGAGATTTCCCCATGCGTTGTATATCATAAAAAAATCAGTGTGTAGTGGATTTACTGAACGCTACGAGCTAGGGCATATGTACCAGCCGATGCAGGCATTCTGAGAATAATAGTAGTTGGGCCCTACATAGTGTTATTTCTGTCTATCACGTTCAGGAGCGAGTAGACTCGGTCATAGGTCATTTCTAGAGCAGAGGACATATGAGCCGGCCATTATGGAAATTTTAGTAGATGTATTAGTTTGACTGAAGCAAAGTCATTATCGTTTTGATAACGTGAAGAGATCAAGGTGGGTATTTATTTTATTGTTTCCGCATAGTCCGGAAACGTTGCTAGCATAGAAATCCAAACTACGTCGAAAAGGTTGAATGTGAGACGTCACTTACTAGACTATTCTCTTGTTGGAGGGGACTGTTGTTGTGCTGGAAAGTAAGATTCCGCACAAGTGAAGCTAAGCATTGCACCAAATTCTAAGCTAACAAGGGGGAGCAGCCATTTTGTTTTCCTCTTTGTTCAAAGGGAAATCCTGCGCCGTGCGGGAATCCCGTGTGATTTCAGCTTGTGCTATTAGTAATCTCTGGTGGTGAAGAATACCAGTCATTGTTTTTAAATAATTCAGGTTACACTGTTTATCATTTTAAACTTTTCTACATTAGATAAAGCAGCGCCTTCAGGTTAATTAAAGTTCAATTCCCAAATAGCCTAGACAGGTATCATTGATCAATAACATTTGTTAATCAATCAAATGTGCTTTTACCAGCTCATTGGTGTCTACGGCCACATATTGTGAAGCTCCACCTTTGCTGGTACCCTGCACGACTTTAGCTTGTGCTATCGGGTACCTCTGGTTGTGATGAATCGCGAGTAATTACATTTTTTATATTTTATTTCTTGTGACAGCAACCATATGCTCACATTTGTTACAACGGTGCACACTGTATGGTATCCAACCAATCTCAACTGATTGGATATCATTATCTCGTTCAATTGAATAAATAAGTTAAATTGCCATAATACTTTTTAGCTGGTTTATTGGGAAAATACAAGACCTGATTGGTTCCAACCAATGAGGCATTGTTAAACTTTTCCACATTAACTTAGATACAGCACTGCTTTCAGGATAATTAAAGTTGAATTCCCAAATAGCCTATACAGGTTTGATTTATCATTCAAATTGATGAATCAATAAAATGTGCATTTGCAAGTTTATTATTAGTCCAACTCCCACATTACTGATCCAGTTTTGATGATTCATTGACAATTCTAAACTGATTTCAATCGTGTTTGCAACTTCCAACTCAAAACCCAAACTTTACATGAATTGAAATAACTGATCATCATAATAATGAGCAAACTGGGTTACCACCCATTCCCCCGCTAATAAGTGAACCTTTCACCCACAGAAAGATTTATCGCTAATCCTAACTATGCCGAGGGTCTGATAATGTTAGATGTCGATGCCACAGGCGAAGACAATTCTGAAATTGCGACAGATGAAGTCCAAAATAGACCATCAGGCACAAGCCTTGTGAAGGTTCTCTCCAGTTTAGCCCTAAACTATGCCCACCAGCAGAGATGGACAGTGGTCCAATACCTCTGTGCCTAGCAGAGGCACGAGCAGGAAGCTGTGGAGTTGAAGGGACAGGTGGAGAGAACCAGGAAGTTGACTATAAAAGCCAACAAATACAAGATACAGCTAGCTAGGAACTGCGTTTGATAACAGATCAATTGAAAGATCTGGCTAACAATTATGATAAAGGACGTGAACAAACTCTTGACCAAGTCCGTATTCTACAGGAACAACTTGATGTGGCCAAACATAAATATGATGAAGTCCACGCAGAACTAGATGAAACTGACAACAAGCTAAAAATAGGGGCAAACAACTTGATGCCATGCAAACAGTTTTGAATGAAAACAATCAAAGCAATAATGTTCTATTCGAAAAGCTGCAGACCAAAGACGTTCAGTTAAAGAACACAATGACCAAGTTGGATGGCAAACAGCAGAACTCCTTGAAGTCGCAGATTTAATGAATAATGAGAAAACCAGGTGAGAAAGTTGGAAAATGTGACCTCTAAGCAAAATGAGGACATCTCATCACTGGATGTCTTGCTCCACACCCGAGACCTCTCCCTGCAAACCATGACAGATAAGTATGAGGCCGAACGGAGCAAGTGCTACACCTACGTGTCTAAGATAAACATCCTCAACTCCCAGGTGGATTCTGCGATGCAGCAGAATAACACCCTTAGGAATCATCTGGAGGAACAGCAGAACAGTCACGTGATATCGCAAGACTACCGAACCAAGCAACCTAGCTCACAAACGGAGCTTAGGGAATGTAGACGACAGGAGATTTCAGACTTCACCTTTCTTAGGGGTCCTTTAGTCTCTTCATCTTGTCCATTCGGCCCATTTTGAAATGGCGCATCCTCGCCAACTCAACCAAAGCTTGTTTTTTTCTCTTGGCCTTTCGGCCCACAATTCCCCAAATGTGGGTGTAGATGCTCCCTGCGCACTTGACGGGGATAGACTTGACAAAATCGTAAAAAACTTCTGAATCTTTGACCCAGTTCCAGGAAAGCCAAACAACACTTAGACGTTCTTAGCAGACATAGAGGACATCTTGGATGGCTACTCTAACGCTAAAAATACAGACAGACTTCACCTGTTGAAGTGAACGTCCAACAGACACGTGACAAGGTTTATCCGTCTACAACAGCAACACGTGCAAAAAGACTGCGTTAAACTTGTCACAGCTTTGAAAATAGAATTCAGTGGTTCTGCGACTCACAAGCTTGGAAGGAACACCCACAAGCCTACTATCATAGGCTTTGTTCAGCTTACTTTGGCATGCTCACTGAAACAGGATTGGAAGAGCTATTGCCATTCAAACAAATGTTTTTGTCGAACATGTATCCCAACTACTTGGGCCCTACTGCCCACATTGGTTTGCCAATCTCGGCACTTCGAAATCTTGCGAGCACAGCTTTTGAAGCATCAAACACAAGCCGGACTAAGAGCGAGGACAGTTCGGATTTCGAGCTTGAGCGGGAACAGTCACTACAATTGGAAGGTGTGGCATCAGGGACAGGTGCGGTAAAGATTACGCACAAAGGGGCTGGCTATAGAGTAACCACCATACCGATAACACCAAAGTAAAGATAGCTATGATGAACGTCCCCAACCTAACAGGTCCCATAGAGATCGACCTGGCCGCTACGTCTCTGCACCAAACCCTCACAAAGGGTCAGGATACAAGGGTAACAAGGGCAACAAAGGGTTCAACAACGATCTAAATGTTAACCAAAACAATATAGAAGCTTTGAGAAAAATACGTACTGCAGTGGAAGAAATTTGAGAAAGGACAAGGATAAGTCATCATGACTAGGCGTAAAATCGTTGGAGACCGAGTCCTCTGAAATTCACACCATTTGCGAGGATGTCAACATTCCTGTTACCCCCGCCCACACTCAAATCCCTATCCAGGGACAGCTCGTTCCAGACACAAGCCCGCAGGTTTTGTCTACAGACTTTGATATAGATGTGGAGATGCACAAGGTAAGCAGCGTTGCAACAGATAGAGGACCTACTGGGCATGAATGTGGGTTATCTGTCTTGAAAATCGACACATAACAAACCGCTCTGTTTTTCCAACCCACTCCACATTGTTGGGGATATGACGAGAAATATCAACTGGAACAGGCCATACCTTAAAGCAGTTTTTTAAACTATTTGACCTGTTATGCTCTGATAGATTCGGATTCAAGTTTTTCCCTTATATCTGAAACTTTACTGGATGAACTCGAAAGGGCAGTGGACCCAGCAAAACATTGGTTGAAAACAGAACGTTGTGACAGAAAATTTTGTGGTTTCACTCATGCTACCTCGCCTCTAACCAAGCGTCTCCTATTTAAACTGAACTTCAGAAGCGTGTCACTGATCCTCCTTGTGTACGTGACTAGCATTGACACCGAACGGATGCTGATTGGGATAGATTTAATTGACCGTTTGGTACCACTAATGGATTGGAAAACCAACCAAGTCTGGTCACAAATAACTATGCCAGCTATGTTAATTTCACCACATTTTTCAAAGGCTTACATGCCATACATTGTGCAACGACGGGGTTTGACATCAGCAACTGATGCAACCCCGGTGAACTTGGTCATGAGTCCGCCATTGGTGGCAAATGACAAGGTCACAAATTCAACTCGGAACTTAACTTAACATGAGGTTTTCTTGTGTGGCTTGGGTGATTTACCAGCCGACACATAGCGCCTTCCTCTGATAGGTGGCGTGTGCCTAAACAGCACTATGGTTGAGGATGCCATACTGGCAATCAGTTTGGAAATGTCCAACGCAATTTAGAAAACGGTCAACTGCCGTCCCTGTTTCCCAAAAACATTAAGATTTCCACTGGGAACTACTCCCCAGGCAACACTAATCGTTATAGGGGTGTGTGCACTATCACTCCGCATTGGAACCAAAGAAGTGTCGCGAATTGCCCTTATAGAGTCGATACTATACACTAAGTTCTTTGGTCCTTGGCACAGCCAGACCAACATGCCTTGTCTTTCAACCCGAATGCGAATGGGATCCAGGCAGACTATTCCTGAAGCATGCAAGGTGATAACTGAGTCCGCCATGGTGATTCAGCCAAGAACCACAAAAGTTTCTGTAAAACTGAAACTGGCGCCTGGCTCCCAGATGGATGGCACCACTGCGTTCTTTCAAAACTCTCTGCGACTATTCGACTTGGGGCTAACTATCAATGGTAACCCAATGATGGAACAAAATGCTAGATTCACTTACCTCCGGGTACCTATTCTGACTCAATCGGACATATCCATTCCTTGGCATACTCAGCTAGGAACATTGATTGATTACTCCTTCCATGATTTTGAACTTGTTGTCCTCGTGATTGGGCATCTTCCGTCCTCCCAAAACTTATGTGGCGAGGGTGGTACGCGTTTTACTTGTCCGTCAAAAGCAATCGCAATAATTCCAGTATTGCCACCTGACTACACATCAATGTTCAGGCTGGATGTCGATTCTGACAAAAACCTGTTAATATACTTCATAGTCACAGAGAACGATACCGCATCTCCTCCTGCATGTGAGGTACACTCTTGTGAGGTAACAGTAGACTTGTTTTCGAGTTGCTGTGCGTTTTGTTGCCAACCTATTTTGCTACCTGACAACTTTACGGTTTTTACTTTTTAATTACCATTTATATATAT
>NC_056436.1:53692102-53716129 GCF_018296145.1 Oncorhynchus tshawytscha
ACAACACTGTCAACAAGGCAGGTCCTACAGGCCCTAGTTTCTACCTTCTTAACAACATTATCAATAAGGCAGATCCTACAGGCTCTAGTTTCTACCTTCTTAACAGCACTATCAACAAGGCAGGTCCTACAGGCTCTAGTTTCTACCTTCTTAACAACTCTATCAACAAGGCAGGTCCTACAGGCCCTAGTTTCTACCTTCTTAACAACACTGTCAACAAGGCAGGTCCTATAGGCCCTAGTTTCTACCTTCTTAACAACATTATCAACAAGGCAGATCCTACAGGCTCTAGTTTCTACCTTCTTAACAGCACTATCAACAAGGCAGGTCCTACAGGCTCTAGTTTCTACCTTCTTAACAACACTATCAACAAGGCAGGTCCTACAGGCTCTAGTTTCTACCTTCTTAACAACACTATCAACAAGGCAGGTCCTACAGGCTCTAGTTTCTACCTTCTTCACAACACTATCAACAAGGCAGGTCCTACAGGCCCTAGTTTCTACCTTCTTAACAACACTATCACCAGGGCAGGTCCTACAGGCCCTAGTTTCTAACTTCTTAACAACACTATCAACAAGGCAGGTCCTACAGGCCCTAGTTTCTACCTTCTTAACAGCACTATCAACAAGGCAGGTCCTACAGGCCCTCGTTTATACCTTCTTAACAACACTATCAACAATGCAGGTCCTACAGGCCCTAGTTTCTACCTTCTTAACAACACTGTCAACAAGGCAGGTCCTACAGGCTCTAGTTTCTACCTTCTTAACAGCACTATCAACAAGGCAGGTCCTACAGGCTCTAGTTTCTACCTTCTTAACAACACTATCAACAAGGCAGGTCCTACAGGCCTGAGTTTCTACCTTCTTAACAACACTATCACCAGGGCAGGTCCTACAGGCCCTGTTTCTACTTTCTTAACAACACTATCAACAAGGCAGGTCCTACAGGCCCTAGTTTCTACCTTCTTAACAACACTATCAACAAGGCAGGTCCTACAGGCCCTAGTTTCTACTTTCTTAACAGCACTATCATCAAGGCAGGTTCTACAGGCCCTAGTTTCTACCTTCTTAACAACACTATCAACAAGGTAGGTCCTACAGGCACTAGTTTCTACCTTCTTAACAACACTATCAACAAGGTAGGTCCTACAGGCACTAGTTTCTACCTTCTTAACAACACTATCAACAAGGCAGGTCCTACAGGCCCTAGTTTCTACCTTCTTAACAACACTATCAACAAGGCAGGTCCTACAGGCCCTAGTTTCTACTTCTTAACAACACTATCAACAAGGCAGGTCCTACAGGCCCTAGTTTCTACCTTCTTAACAGCACTATCAACAAGGCAGGTCCTACAGGCCCTAGTTTCTACCTTCTTAACAACACTATCAACAAGGCAGGTCCTACAGGCCCTAGTTTCTACCTTCTTAAAACACTATCAACAAGTCAGGTCCTACAGGCTCTAGTTTCTACCTTCTTAACAACACTATCAACAAGGCAGGTCCTACAGGCTCTAGTTTCTACCTTCTTAACAGCACTATCTACAAGGCAGGTCCTACAGGTCCTAGTTTCTACCTTCTTAACAGCACTATCAACAAGGTAGGTCCTACAGGCCATAGTTTCTACCTTCTTAACAGCACTATCAACAAGGTAGGTCCTACAGGCCATAGTTTCTACCTTCTTAACAACACTATCAACAAGGCAGGTCCTACAGGCCCTAGTTTCTACCTTCTTAACAACACTATCAACAAGGCAGGTCCTACAGGCCCTAGTTTCTACCTTCTTAACATCATTATCAACAAGGCAGGTCCTACAGGCTCTAGTTTCTACCTTCTTAACAGCACTATCAACAAGGCAGGTCCTACAGGCCTAGTTTCTACCTTCTTAACAACACTATCAACAAGGCAGGTCCTACAGGCTCTAGTTTCTACCTTCTTAACAACACTATCAACAGGGCAGGTCCTACAGGCCCTAGTTTCTACCTTCTTAACAACACTATCAACAAGGCAGGTCCTACAGGCTCTAGTTTCTACCTTCTTAACAACACTATCAACAAGGCAGGTCCTACAGGCCCTAGTTTCTACCTTCTTAACAACACTATCAACAAGGCAGGTCCTACAGGCCCTAGTTTCTACCTTCTTAACAACACTATCAACAAGGCAGGTCCTACAGGCCCTAGTTTCTACCTTCTTAACAACACTATCAACAAGGCAGGTCCTACAGGCTCTAGTTTCTACCTTTTTAACAACACTATCAACAAGGCAGGTCCTACAGGCCCTAGTTTCTACCTTCTTAACAACACTATCAACAAGGCAGGTCCTACAGGGCCTAGTTTCTACCTTCTTAACAGCACTATCAACAAGGCAGGTCCTACAGGCCCTAGTTTCTACCTTCTTAACAACACTATCAACAAGGCAGGTCCTACAGGCCCTAGTTTCTACCTTCTTAACAACACTATCAACAAGGCAGGTCCTACAGGCTCTAGTTTCTACCTTCTTAACAACACTATCAACAAGGCAGGTCCTACAGGCTCTAGTTTCTACCTTCTTAACAACACTATCAACAAGGCAGGTCCTACAGGCTCTAGTTTCTACCTTCTTAACAACACTATCAACAAGGCAGGTCCTACAGGCTCTAGTTTCTACCTTCTTCACAACACTATCAACAAGGCAGGTCCTACAGGCCCTAGTTTCTACCTTCTTAACAACACTATCACCAGGGCAGGTCCTACAGGCCCTAGTTTCTAACTTCTTAACAACACTATCAACAAGGCAGGTCCTACAGGCCCTAGTTTCTACCTTCTTAACAGCACTATCAACAAGGCAGGTCCTACAGGCCCTCGTTTATACCTTCTTAACAACACTATCAACAATGCAGGTCCTACAGGCCCTAGTTTCTACCTTCTTAACAACACTGTCAACAAGGCAGGTCCTACAGGCTCTAGTTTCTACCTTCTTAACAGCACTATCAACAAGGCAGGTCCTACAGGCTCTAGTTTCTACCTTCTTAACAACACTATCAACAAGGCAGGTCCTACAGGCCTGAGTTTCTACCTTCTTAACAACACTATCAACAAGGCAGGTCCTACAGGCCCTAGTTTCTACCTTCTTAACAACACTATCAACAAGGCAGGTCCTACAGGCCCTAGTTTCTACCTTCTTAACAGCACTATCAACAAGGCAGGTCCTACAGGCCCTAGTTTCTACTTTCTTAACAACACTATCAACAAGGCAGGTCCTACAGGCCCTAGTTTCTACCTTCTTAACAGCACTATCAACAAGGCAGGTCCTACAGGCCCTAGTTTCTACCTTCTTAACAACACTATCAACAAGGCAGGTCCTACAGGCTCTAGTTTCTACCTTCTTAACAACACTATCAACAAGGCAGGTCCTACAGGCCCTAGTTTCTACCTTCTTAACAACACTATCACCAGGGCAGGTCCTACAGGCCCTAGTTTCTACCTTCTTAACAACACTATCAACAAGGCAGGTCCTACAGGCCCTAGTTTCTACCTTCTTAACAGCACTATCAACAAGGCAGGTCCTACAGGCCCTAGTTTCTACCTTCTTAACAACACTATCAACAAGGCAGGTCCTACAGGCCCTAGTTTCTACCTTCTTAAAAGCACTATCAACAAGTCAGGTCCTACAGGCTCTAGTTTCTACCTTCTTAACAACACTATCAACAAGGCAGGTCCTACAGGCTCTAGTTTCTACCTTCTTAAAAGCATTATCTACAAGGCAGGTCCTACAGGTCCTAGTTTCTACCTTCTTAACAGCACTATCAACAAGGTAGGTCCTACAGGCCATAGTTTCTACCTTCTAGACAGCACTATCAACAAGGTAGGTCCTACAGGCCATAGTTTCTACCTTCTTAACAACACTATCAACAAGGCAGGTCCTACAGGCCCTAGTTTCTACCTTCTTAACAACACTATCAACAAGGCAGGTCCTACAGGCCCTAGTTTCTACCTTCTTAACATCATTATCAACAAGGCAGATCCTACAGGCTCTAGTTTCTACCTTCTTAACAGCACTATCAACAAGGCAGGTCCTACAGGCTCTAGTTTCTACCTTCTTAACAACACTATCAACAAGGCAGGTCCTACAGGCTCTAGTTTCTACCTTCTTAACAACACTATCAACAGGGCAGATCCTACAGGCTCTAGTTTCTACCTTCTTAACAACACTATCAACAAGGCAGGTCCTACAGGCTCTAGTTTCTACCTTCTTAACAACACTATCAACAAGGCAGGTCCTACAGGCCCTAGTTTCTACCTTCTTAACAACACTATCAACAGGGCAGGTCCTACAGGCCCTAGTTTCTAACTTCTTAACAACACTATCAACAAGGCAGGTCCTACAGGCTCTAGTTTCTACCTTCTTAACAACACTATCAACAAGGCAGGTCCTACAGGCTCTAGTTTCTACCTTCTTAACAACACTATCAACAAGGCAGGTCCTACAGGCCCTAGTTTCTACCTTCTTAACAACACTATCAACAAGGCAGGTCCTACAGGGCCTAGTTTCTACCTTCTTAACAGCACTATCAACAAGGCAGGTCCTACAGGCCCTAGTTTCTACCTTCTTAACAACACTATCAACAAGGCAGGTCCTACAGGCCTAGTTTCTACCTTCTTAACAACACTATCAACAAGGCAGGTCCTACAGGCTCTAGTTTCTACCTTCTTAACAACACTATCAACAAGGCAGGTCCTACAGGCTCTAGTTTCTACCTTCTTAACAACACTATCAACAAGGCAGGTCCTACAGGCTCTAGTTTCTACCTTCTTAACAACACTATCAACAAGGCAGGTCCTACAGGCTCTAGTTTCTACCTTCTTAACAACACTATCAACAGGCAGGTCCTACAGGCCCTAGTTTCTACCTTCTTAACAACACTATCACCAGGGCAGGTCCTACAGGCCCTAGTTTCTACCTTCTTAACAACACTATCAACAAGGCAGGTCCTACAGGCCCTAGTTTCTACCTTCTTAACAGCACTATCAACAAGGCAGGTCCTACAGGCCCAGTTTCTACCTTCTTAACAACACTATCAACAATGCAGGTCCTACAGGCCCTAGTTTCTACCTTCTTAACAACACTATCAACAAGGCAGGTCCTACAGGCTCTAGTTTCTACCTTCTTAACAACACTATCAACAAGGCAGGTCCTACAGGCTCTAGTTTCTACCTTCTTAACAACACTATCAACAAGGCAGGTCCTACAGGCCTGAGTTTCTACCTTCTTAACAACACTATCACCAGGCAGGTCCTTAGTTTCTACCTTCTTAACAACACTATCAACAAGGCAGGTCCTACAGGCCCTAGTTTCTACCTTCTTAACAGCACTATCAACAAGGCAGGTCCTACAGGCCCTAGTTTCTACCTTCTTAACAACACTATCAACAGGGCAGGTCCTACAGGCCCTAGTTTCTACTTCTTAACAACACTATCAACAAGGCAGGTCCTACAGGCCCTAGTTTCTACCTTCTTAACAACACTATCAACAAGGCAGGTCCTACAGGCCCTAGTTTCTACCTTCTTAACAACACTATCAACAAGGCAGGTCCTACAGGCTCTAGTTTCTACCTTCTTAACAACACTATCAACAAGGCAGGTCCTACAGGCCCTAGTTTCTACCTTCTTAACAACACTATCACCAGGCAGGTCCTACAGGCCCTAGTTTCTACCTTCTTAACAACACTATCAACAAGGCAGGTCCTACAGGCCCTAGTTTCTACCTTCTTAACAGCACTATCAACAAGGCAGGTCCTACAGGCCCTAGTTTCTACCTTCTTAACAACACTATCAACAGGGCAGGTCCTACAGGCCCTAGTTTCTACCTTTAACAACACTATCAACAAGGCAGGTCCTACAGGCTCTAGTTTCTACCTTCTTAACAACACTATCAACAAGGCAGGTCCTACAGGCCCTAGTTTCTACCTTCTTAACAACACTATCAACAAGGCAGGTCCTACAGGCCCTAGTTTCTACCTTCTTAACAACACTATCAACAAGGCAGGTCCTACAGGCCCTAGTTTCTACCTTCTTAACAACACTATCAACAAGGCAGGTCCTACAGGCCCTAGTTTCTACCTTCTTAACAGCACTATCAACAAGGCAGGTCCTACAGGCTCTAGTTTCTACCTTCTTAACAACACTATCAACAAGGCAGGTCCTACAGGCTCTAGTTTCTACCTTCTTAACAACACTATCAACAAGGCAGGTCCTACAGGCCCTAGTTTCTACCTTCTTAACAACACTATCAACAAAGCAGGTCCTAGGTTCTACCTTCTTAGCAACACTATCAACAAGGCAGGTCCTACAGGCTCTAGTTTCTACCTTCTTAACAGCACTATCAACAAGGCAGGTCCTACAGGCCCTCGTTTATACCTTCTTAACAACACTATCAACAATGCAGGTCCTACAGGCCCTAGTAACAACACTATCAACAAGGCAGGTCCTACAGGCCCTATTTCTACCTTCTTAACAACACTATCAACAAGGCAGGTCCTACAGGCCCTAGTTTCTACCTTCTTAACAACACTGTCAACAAGGCAGGTCCTACAGGCTCTAGTTTCTACCTTCTTAACAACACTATCAACAAGGCAGGTCCTACAGGCCCTAGTTTCTACCTTCTTAACAACACTATCAACAAGGCAGGTCCTACAGGCCTAGTTTCTACCTTCTTAACAACACTATCAACAAGGCAGGTCCTACAGGCCCTAGTTTCTACTTTCTTAACAACACTATCAACAAGGCAGGTCCTACAGGCCCTAGTTTCTACCTTCTTAACAGCACTATCAACAAGGCAGGTCCTACAGGCCCTAGTTTCTACCTTCTTAACAACACTATCAACAAGGCAGGTCCTACAGGCCCTAGTTTCTACCTTCTTAACAACACTATCAACAAGGCAGGTCCTACAGGCCCTAGTTTCTACCTTCTTAACAACACTATCAACAAGGCAGGTCCTACAGGCCTAGTTTCTACCTTCTTAACAACACTATCAACAAGGCAGGTCCTACAGGCCCTAGTTTCTACCTTCTTAACAACACCATCAACAAGGCAGGTCCTACAGGCCCTAGTTTCTACCTTCTTAAAAGCACTATCAACAAGTCAGGTCCTACAGGCTCTAGTTTCTACCTTCGTAACAACTCTATCAACAAGGCAGGTCCTACAGGCTCTAGTTTCTACCTTCTTAAAAGCATTATCTACAAGGCAGGTCCTACAGGTCCTAGTTTCTACCTTCTTAACAGCACTATCAACAAGGTAGGTCCTACAGGCCATAGTTTCTACCTTCTAGACAGCACTATCAACAAGGTAGGTCCTACAGGCCATAGTTTCTACCTTCTTAACCTCTTGAGCTTATGGCTGAATACTGCCCCCTTTGGAGGAAGTGCGTGCCCATAGTAAACTGAAAATATATTTTTTCCAAAATTGCTAATATATGCATATAATAATAATTATTGAATAGAAAACACTCTAAAGTTTCTAAAACCGTTTAAATTATGTCTGTATGTAAAGCAGAACTCTCAGGGCAGCCTTTCTCCCAAACTCTCTCTTGTCAAGAGAAAAGTTGGGTCAACTTTGACGTCATCGCCCCCACCCTTCCCAGGCAGCTACCGATCTGGGAACAGTATGTATTTGTTCAGAGCGATGTCTGCTTTCAATTGGCACGTTCATTGTTTGAATTTCGCGCTCCCTCATCCTTTAGCGGGCGAAAATGCCCGGTTCACTCTCACATACATGCACTCTATTGCGCGCGGCCGATTTGGAGAACGTTCTTTTCCAATAGACACCAGTTGAAGCCGGTTCGTTTGTTTGCAATTATCATTGTTTTACATGATAAAAACATCATTTTGCTCGATTCTGCACTTAGTTTGACCAGTTTAGTCGACATATAATATGTAATTTTGAAGTTTGATGCGCAAGAGTGCGGGACCAGAAGGAGCAGAAGTTATTTTGGGTGCATTTCAGCTGAAGCTGTTAGCATATGCTAATACAAAGACGCACAACTTGAAACCAAACGATGTATTGGGTAAGTATGACTCCTTCTACGTCTTCTGATCGAAGAACATCAAAGGTAAGGGAATATTTATGTGGTTATTTTGGGTTTCTGTGGACTCCAAACGTAGAGGAGACACTGCTAATATCTGAGCGCCATCTCATAGCATAGACTAGTGAACGAATTCTGTAACGTTAAAAATAAATGTAACACAGCGGTTGTATTAAGAAGAAGTGTATCTTTGTAACTATATGTAGAACATGTATATTTAGTCATGTTTATTGCTTGTTATCTGACGTTATCTGTCGGAGCTATCATAATTTCTCCGGACATTTTGAGTAGCATTTTTTGAAATGTCGTCATTGTAAACAGAGATTTATGGATATAAATAGCATATTATTGAAAAAAAAACATAAATGTACTGTGTAACATGTAATATTACTGTCATCTGATGAAGATTTTCAAAAGGTTAGTGAATTATTTATTTTTTAATCCTACTTTTAAATTTTATATTTTCTGGGACAAAATGGCCGCCGCTTGCCTTTTGTTTCGGTGGTGGTCTAATATAAATGTGTGCTATGTTTTCGCCGTAAAACATTTTAGAAATCTGACTTGCTGGGTAGATGAACAAGGTGTTTATCTTTCATTTGAGCTATTGGACTTGTGTAGGTGTGGAGGTTAAATATTTCTAAGAATATTTTTTCGCATTTTGCGCTATGCTAATGAGCTTGAGCCGTAGTCACGATCCCAGATCCGGGAGCAATACCTAGATGCAGTTGCACCCCTAAAAACTAAAAACATTTCTCATAAGAAACTAGCTCCCTGGTACACAGAAAATACCCGAGCTCTGAAGCAAGCTTCCAGAAAATTGGAACGGAAATGGCGCCACACCAAACTGGAAGTCTTCCGACTAGCTTGGAAAGACAGTACCGTGCAGTACCGTAGAGCCCTTACTGCTGTTCGATCATCCTATTTTTCTAACTTAATTGAGGAAAATAAGAACAATCCGAAATTCCTTTTTGATACTGTCACAAAGCTAACTAAAAAGCAGCATTCCCCAAGAGAGGATGACTTTCACTTTAGCAGTGATAAATTCATGAACTTCTTTGAGGAAAAGATTATGATCATTAAGAAAGCAAATTACGGACTCCTCTTTAAATCTGCGTATTCCTTCAAAGCTCAGTTGTCCTGAGTCTGCACAACTCTCCCAGGACCTAGGATCAAGAGAGACGCTCAAGTGTTTTAGTACTATATCTCTTGACACAATGATGAAAATAATCATGGCCTCTAAACCTTCAAGCTGCATACTGGACCCTATTCCAACTAAACTACTGAAAGAGCTGCTTCCTGTGCTTGGCCCTCCTATGTTGAACATAATAAACGGTTCTCTATCCACCGGATGTGTACCAAACTCACTAAAAGTGGCAGTAATAAAGCCTCTCTTGAGAAAGCCAAACCTTGACCCAGAAAATATAAAAAACTATCGGCCTATATCGAATCTTCCATTCCTCTCAAACATTTTAGAAAAGGCTGTTGCCTAGCAACTCACTGCCTTCCTGAAGACAAACAATGTATACGAAATGCTTCAGTCTGGTTTTAGACCCCATCATAGCACTGAGACGGCACTTGTGAAGGTGGTAAATTACATTTGAATGTCATCGGACCGAGGCTCTGCATCTGTCCTCATGCTCCTAGACTTTAGTGCTGCTTTTGATACCATCGATCACCACATTCTTTTGGAGAGATTGGAAACCCAAATTGGTCTACACGGACAAGTTCTGGCCTGGTTTAGATCTTATCTGTCGGAAAGATATCAGTTTGTCTCTCTGAATGGTTTGTCCTCTGACAAATCAACTGTAAATTTCGGTGTTCCTCAAGGTTCCGTTTTGGGACCACTATTGTTTTCACTATATATTTTACCTCTTGGGGATGTTATTCGAAAACATAATGTTAACTTTCACTGCTATGCGGATGACACACAGCTGTACATTTCAATGAAACATGGTGAAGCCCCAAAATTGCCCTTGCTAGAAGCATGTGTTTCAGACATAAGGAAGTGGATGGCTGCAAATGTTCTACTTTTAAACTCGGACAAAACAGAGATGCTTGTTCTAGGTCCCAAGAAACAAAGAGATCTTCTGTTGAATCTGACAATTAATCTTAATGGTTGTACAGTCATCTCAAATAAAACTGTGAAGGACCTCGGTGTTACTCTGGACCTTGATCTCTCTTTTGAAGAACATATCAAGACCATTTCAAGGACAGCTTTTTTCCATCTACGTAACATTGCAAAAATCAGAAACTTTCTGTCCAAAAATGATGCAGAAAAATTAATCCATGCTTTTGTCACTTCTAGGTTAGACTACTGCAATCCTCTACTTTCCGGCTACCCGGATAAAGCACTAAATAAACTTCAGTTGGTGCTAAATACGGCTGCTAGAATCCTGACTAGAACCAAAAAATTTGATCATATTACTCCAGTGCTAGCCTCTCTACACTGGCTTCCTGTCAAAGTAAGGGCTGATTTCAAGGTTTTACTGCTAACCTACAAAGCATTACATGGGCTTGCTCCTACCTATCTTTCTGATTTGGTCCTGCCGTACATACCTACACGTACGCTACGGTCACAAGACGCAGGCCTCCTAATTGTCCCTAGAATTTCTAAGCAAACAGCTGGAGGCAGGGCTTTCTCCTATAGAGCTCCATTTTTATGGAACGGTCTGCCTACCCATGTCAGAGACGCAATCTCGGTCTCAACCTTTAAGTCCTTACTGAAGACTTATCTCTTCAGTGGGTCATATGATTGAGTGTAGTCTGGCCCAGGAGTGGGAAGGTGAACGGAAAGGCTCTGGAGCAACGAACCACCCTTGCTGTCTCTGCCTGGCCGGTTCCCCTCTTCCCACTGGGATTCTCTGCCTCTAACCCAATTACAGGGGCTGAGTCACTGGCTTACTGGGGCTCTCTCATGCCGTACCTGGAAGGGGTTGATTCACTGATGTGGTCATCCTGTCTGGGTTGGCGCCCCCCCTTGGGTTGTGCCATGGCGGAGATCTTTGTGGGCTATACTCAGCCTTGTCTCAGGATGGTAAGTTGGTGGTTGAAGATATCCCTCTAGGGGTGTGGGGGCTGTGCTTTGGCAAAGTGGGTGGGGTTATATCATTCCTGTTTGGCCCTGTCTGGGGGTGTCCTCGGATGGGGCCACAGTGTCTCCTGACCCCTCCTGTCTCAGCCTCCAGTATTTATGCTGCAGTAGTTATGTGTCGGGGGGCTAGGGTCAGTTTGTTATATCTGGAGTACCTCTGCTGTCCTATTCGGTGTCCTGTGTGAATCTAAGTGTGCGTTCTCTAATTCTCTCTTTCTCTCTCTCTCGGAGGACCTGAGCCCTAGGACCATGCCCCAGGACTACCTGACATGATGACTCCTTGCTGTCCCCAGTCCACCTGGCCGTGCTGCTGCTCCAGTTTCAACTGTTCTGCCTTATTATTATTCGACCATGCTGGTCATTTATGAACATTTGAACATCTTGGCCATGTTCTGTTATAATCTCCACCCGGCACAGCCAGAAGAGGACTGGCCACCCCACATAGCCTGGTTCCTCTCTAGGTTTCTTCCTAGGTTTTGGCCTTTCTAGGGAGTTTTTCCTAGCCACCGTGCTTCTACACCTGCATTGCTTGCTGTTTGGGGTTTTAGGCTGGGTTTCTGTACAGCACTTTGAGATATCAGCTGATGTATGAAGGGCTATATAAATAAATTTGATTTTTATTTGATGATTCCCCCACCATTGACATGCCGTCACCAGCTGATGAAGACCTGTACGATGTAGCCAAACCACATCCTGGTTTCCACGCAGAGGTGCTACAGCAACAGTCAGAGGCTGACACACTAATCAATGACACTGAATGACATCAGTTAAGGGAATTGTTTAATGTGAGATCTGGTCGACGGACTCGCTGGATTGCAATTTTAAAGGTATTCATGTGGTGTGTATTCCTATGTTTGTGAGAGAAAGCAAAATTCATCTTGCAGCGTACGCAGAGGTACAAGAGATTATCGACTCCCTATTAGCTAAACAGATAATCAGTGAGTGGCCACGGCCTAATGTCACGACCAAGCATTGGACATTTTGCGGGAGCAAGTCCATGGGTTGCCTTCTAGGTAGCCAAACACAACGGTAACCTCCCAGCCCCTCCATAACCTGGCCAGGTAGCAGCGCCGTCACCCCAGTCTGCAGCCGCCTTCGTTACCTTCGGACCGCTCGAAGATAGTGTATATTATTACACTGATGTCCCGGAGGGCACTCGTGTGGGAGAAACAATCCGCCATCTGCCTCAGTCTGGAGGTATTCGTGGCGGAAGTGAGAAAAGTGTTCGAAGTTCTGGTGTCCAGGAGAGAGGCTGCCCGGAAGTTACTCCAGCTTCGGCAGGACACCCTAAGTGTGGCATATTATATGGTGGAGTTCCGCATGCTAGCAGCGGAGTGTTACCTGTTTGACATGTTCCTGCATGGATTATCGGAGGTAAAGGATGGACTGGTAGCCCAAGAACTACTGACGGATGTTGACTCACTCATCTGTAACCATCCGAATCGAAGGTCGGCTACAGGAACGTAGGAGGAAGAAGAGGTTTGATTGTGGTCCCAATCACTCACTCAGGGATTCCACCTTGCAGCTGATAAACTCCGGACGTCCCCTAAAGGATCCGTGCTTACCCGTGTCCCTCCAAGAACCCCTGGAGGCTGCCGAATCATCTCTTCCCAAGCTGATGCAGCTCCGCAGGGCTAGGCTGTCTCCGGCCGAACGCGTACGCAGACTTGAGACCCAGAGTTGTCTGTATTGTGGTACTGCCAGTCATTTTGTGTCTACCTGTCCCTTCAAGAGAACTAGCTCATTCATTGGCATGAGTACACTGGTGTGTCTGAAAGATAAATTGTTCTTATCCTGACGGGCCGCCCCCAGGTGGTGAGGGTAGGCAACAACATCTCCTCCCCGCTGATCCTCAACACTGGGGCCCCACAAGGGTGCGTTCTGAGCCCTCTCCTGTACTCCCTGTTCACCCACGACTGCGTGGCCATGCACGCCTCCAACTCAATCATCAAGTTTGCGGACGACACAACAGTGGTAGGCTTGATTACCAACAACGACGAGACGGCCTACAGGGAGGAGGTGAGGGCCCTCGGAGTGTGGTGTCAGGAAAATAACCTCACACTCAACGTCAACAAAACTAAGGAGCTGATTGTGGACTTCAGGAAACAGCAGAGGGAACACCCCCCCATCCACATAGATGGAACAGTAGTGGAGAGGGTAGCAAGTTTTAAGTTCCTCGGCATACACATCACAGACAAACTGAATTGGTCCACTCACACAGACAGCATCGTGAGGAAGGCGCAGCAGCGCCTCTTCAACCTCAGGAGGCTGAAGAAATTCGGCTTGTCACCAAAAGCACTCACAAACTTCTACAGATGCACAATCGAGAGCATCCTGGCGGGCTGTATCACCGCCTGGTATGGCAACTGCACCGCCCTCAACCGTAAGGCTCTCCAGAGGGTAGTGAGGTCTGCACAACGCATCACCGGGGCAAACTACCTGCCCTCCAGGACACCTACACCACCCGATGCTACAGGAAGGCCACAAAGATCATCAAGGACATCAACCACCCGAGCCACTGCCTGTTCACCCCGCTGCCATCCAGAAGGCGAGGTCAGTACAGGTGCATCAAAGCTGGGACCGAGAGACTGAAAAACAGCTTCTATCTCAAGGCCATCAGACTGTTAAACAGCCACCACTAACATTGAGTGGCTACTGACAACACACTGTCAATGACACTGACTCTACTCCAGCCACTTTAATCATGGGAATTGATGGGAAATGATGTAAATATATCACTAGCCACTTTAAACAATGCTACCTTATATAATGTTACTTACCCTACATTGTTCATCTCATATGCATACGTTGATACTGTACTCTATATCATCGACTGCATCCTTATGTAATACATGTATCACTAGCCACTTTAACTATGCCACTTGGTTTACATACTTATCTCATATGTATATACTGTACTCGATATCATCTACTGTATCTTGCCTATGCTGCTCTGTACCATCACTCATTCATATATCCTTATGTACATATTCTTTATCCCCTTACCCTGTGTATGACAGTAGTTTTTTTTGGAATTGTTAGTTAGATTACTTGCTCCTTATTACTGCATTGTCGGAACTAGAAGCACAAGCATTTCGCTACACTCGCATTAACATCTGCTAACCATGTGTATGTGACAAATAACATTTGATTTGATTTGATTTTGATCCTGTTACTCGCCCCCCACTCTATGCCGCCCTGCTGTGGGGCGACCAGTCCAAGTCTCTCCAGGTACTCATCGACTCGGGGGCCAATGTGAGTCTCATCGCCGACTTTCCCCGCCGGCACCCTAGACAACCAGGTATCCACCCAGCCGGAATGCTAGGTGGAGGGGGGGTACTGTCATGACCTGATCTGTTTCACCTGTCCTTGTGTTTGTCTACATCCCCCTCCAGGTGTTGCCCATCTTCCCAACTATCCCCTGTGTATTTATACCTGTGTTATCTGTCTGTAGACTGTGATTCGATGATAAATTAACTTATGTGCACTGTAGCGTCCCACCTGGCCAACATCCGGTGAAATTGCAGAGCGCGAAATTCAAACTACAGAATTATAAATATTTAACTTTCATAAAATTACAAGTGTAATACATCAAAATAAAGCTTAACTTATTGTTATCCCAGCCGCTGGGTCGGATTTCAAAAAGGCTATACGGCGAAAGCACACCATGCGATTATCTGAGGACAGCGCCCTGCATACAAATGCATGAAAAACATATTTCAGGCAGGCGCCATGAAAGTCAGAAATAGCGATGTAATAAATGCCTTACCTTTGATGATCTTCTTCTGTTGGCACTCCAAAAGGTCCCAGATACATCACAAATGGTTCTTTTGATCGATAATGTCCTTCTTTATATCCATAAAAACTCAGTTTACCTGACGCGCTTAAGTCAATAATCCATCCAGTTTTCCTCCATCAAAATGCATACAAAATGAATCCCAAATTTCCAAACAAATCGAACAAAGTTTACAATCAAACCTTAGGTACCCTAATACGTAAACAAACAATACAATTTAAAACGGAGAATCGTTATTGTCTTTTACCGGAGAAAAATGCCATAGAACGCGATCTCTTCCACATGCTTGGAAACACTACAGCCAAAATGGGAGCCACCTAGAAAAACTACAATTACAGGCTCATTTTTCCAAAAAACAGCATGAAACTCTTTCTAAAGACTGCTGACATCTAGTGGAAGCCCTAGGAACTGCAATCTGGGGGGATTTCGCATTATAATAAAAGTAGGCTGAACATTATTTTTTGGGGGATGGTTTGTCCTCTGGGTTTCACCTGCCATGTCAGTTCTGTTATACTCACATACATCATTTTAGAAACTTTACCTAGCTTCTGGGCCTGAGTAACAGGCAGTTTGTTTTATTAATTTTTTATTTCACCTTTATTTAACCAGGTAGGCTAGTTGAGAACAAGTTCTCATTTGCAACTGCGACCTGGCCAAGATAAAGCATAGCAGTGTGAACAGACAACAGAGTTACACATGGAGTAAACAATTAACAAGTCAATAACACAGTAGAAAAAAAGAGAGTCTATATACATTGTGTGCAAAAGACATGAGGAGGTAGGCGAATAATTACAATTTTGCAGAATAACACTGGAGTGATAAATGATCAGATGGTCATGTACAGGTAGAGATATTGGTGTGCAAAAGAGCAGAAATGTAAATATATAAAAACAGTACGGGGATGAGGTAGGTAAAAATGGGTGGGCTATTTACCGATATACTATGTACAGCTGCAGCAATCCGTTAGCTGCTCAGATAGCAGATGTTTGAAGTTGGTGAGGGAGATAAAAGTCTCCAGTTTACTTTTCATCCCGACGTGAAAATACTGCCCCCTACCCAAGAGAGGTTAAATGCCTTTAGGTGGTGCAAGGGGTCCATGGCCGGGTAGGGAGCACACCCCACCCGGGCCCACGCAATAGTGGGCGCCCCTGGTCATTTTGGACGTTTTTCAAAAAATCTTTAAAATACCAACAGAGTCTCTCTCATTACACCAATGAGCGATGGTGAGTAAACACTATCACTGCTCGTCCATCCCGAGTTCAACAAGCCACTCAATTGGGCATTTCTGCAGTATATTAGAGCATGTCCAATTTGTGTTGGTAATTGCCCATTTTAAGACATTGCAAATGGACAGTGTACATTTCCCATGTATTTAATGAGGGATTTACCATCACCAAATGGACATGCTGAAATCAAAACAAATGAGCGTTGGAGAGGAACAACTATCACTGCACGACCGTGCCGAGTTCAACGGGCCAGTCAATTGGGCATTTCTGCAGTATATTAGAGCATGTCCAATTCTTGATGGTAAATGCCCATTGTAAGACATTGCAAATCGACAGCCGTGCACCTCAAATCAAATCAAATCAAATCAAATTTTATTTGTCACATACACATGGTTAGCAGATGTTAATGTGAGTGTAGCGAAATGCTTGTGCTTCTAGTTCCGACAATGCAGTAATAACGAGCAAGTAATCTAACTAACAATTCCAAAAAAAACTACTGTCATACACAGTGTAAGGATAAAGAATATGTACATAAGGATATATGAATGAGTGATGGTACAGAGCAGCATAGGCAAGATACAGTAGATGATATCGAGTACAGTATATACATATGAGATAAGTATGTAAACCAAGTGGCATAGTTAAAGTGGCTAGTGATACATGTATTACATAAGGATGCAGTCGATGATATAGAGTACAGTATCAACGTATGCATATGAGATGAACAATGTAGGGTAAGTAACATTATATAAGGTAGCATTGTTTAAAGTGGCTAGTGATATATTTACATCATTTCCCATCAATTCCCATGATTAAAGTGGCTGGAGTAGAGTCAGTGTCATTGACAGTGTGTTGGCAGTAGCCACTCAATGTTAGTGGTGGCTGTTTAACAGTCTGATGGCCTTGAGATAGAAGCTGTTTTTCAGTCTCTCGGTCCCAGCTTTGATGCACCTGTACTGACCTCGCCTTCTGGATGGCAGCGGGGTGAACAGGCAGTGGCTCGGGTGGTTGATGTCCTTGATGATCTTTATGGCCTTCCTGTAGCATCGGGTGGTGTAGGTGTCCTGGAGGGCAGGTAGTTTGCCCCCGGTGATGCGTTGTGCAGACCTCACTACCCTCTGGAGAGCCTTACGGTTGAGGGCGGTGCAGTTGCCATACCAGGCGGTGATACAGCCCGCCAGGATGCTCTCGATTGTGCATCTGTAGAAGTTTGTGAGTGCTTTTGGTGACAAGCCGAATTTCTTCAGCCTCCTGAGGTTGAAGAGGCGCTGCTGCGCCTTCCTCACGATGCTGTCTGTGTGAGTGGACCAATTCAGTTTGTCTGTGATGTGTATGCCGAGGAACTTAAAACTTGCTACCCTCTCCACTACTGTTCCATCGATGTGGATGGAACAGCTTCTTATGGAACAGCACCTGGTAATCTGAATGGGTTACTGTTATGAATAATGACTAAACAATGTATACATTTTACTAGAACTAGAACAAATTGAATTCTACCCTGTTTTACTATATCTGATTAACTTCTGGATACTACCCACCCCGCATGCGGGAGCGTAATCATAGCCTCAAACTAATTACCATAACGCAGCGGCCATAAATATCCCTAGAAAATCTTCCTATTCATGAAAATCACAAATGAAATATATTGAGACGCAGCTTAGCCTTTTGTTAATCACACTGTCATCCAGATTTTCAAAATATGCTTTTCAGCCAATGCTAGACGAGCATTTGTGTAAGTTTATCATGGCATAATGCTATGCTAGGCTCTGCTACTAGCAGGCAAAATTTTCACGAAATAAGAAAAGCAATCAAATTAAATAATTTACCTTTGAAGAACTTAAGATGTTTTCACTCAGGAGACTCCCAGTTAGATAGCAAATGTTCCTTTTTTCCCAAAATATTATTTTTTAGGCGAAATAGCTCCGTTTGTTCTTCACGTTTGGCTGAGAAATCGACCCGGAAAATGCAGTCACTACAACGCCAAACTTTTTTCCAAATTAGCTCCACAATATCGACAGAAACATGGCAAACGTTGTTTAGAATCAATCCTCAAGGTGTTTTTCACGTATCTATTCGATAAAATATCCACCGGGACAATTGGTTTTTCATAAGAAGCTATTGGAAAAATGGCTACTTGTGTACTTTACGCAAGATTTTCTGCTGGAGCCATCATGTGACCACTTGCTCAATGTGGTCCCTTTACGGCTATTATTCAACATAAATGCGTAAAAATACGTCACAATGCTGTAGACACCTTGGGGAATACATAGGAAGTGTAAGCTCATTCGTAGCCCATTCACAGCCATATAAGGAGTCATTGGCATGCAGGGCTTTCAAAATATGGGGCACTTCCTTGTTGGATTTTTATCTGGTTTTCGCCTATAACATCAGTTCTGTTGTACTCACAGACAATATATTTTATGCATAGTCGAGCATCTTGTCGTGACAAAATATCCCATTTAAAACGGGAACGTTTATTATCCAAAAATGAAAATACTGCACCCTAGTTACAAAAGGTTAATAATGTTAGTTCATAAGAAAGAGGTTATGTAGCATGGACAAGGAGTAATTAAAAAATGATAACCATTGTGGAAGAAGGAATGTATGTGTGTAATGAAAGAAAGCAAAGAGACTCCTTAACCTCTAGCGATGAGCAATCCCGTATCCGGGAGCGTAATCATAGCCTCAAGCGCATTACCATAACGCAACATTTCCTATTCATGAAAATCACAAATTAAATAAAATAAATATATTCAAACACAAGCATAGCCTTTTGTTAACAACACTGTCATCTCAGATTTTCAAAATATGCTTTTCAACCAAAGCTACACAAGCATTTGTGTAAGAGTATTGATAGCCTAGCATAGCATTAAGCCTAGCATTCAGCAGGCAATATTTTCACAAAAACAAGAAAAGCATTCAAATAAAATAATTTACCTTTGAAGAACTTCGGATGATTTCAATGACGAGACTCTCAGTTAGATAGCAAATGTTCATTTTTTCCCAAAATATTATTTGTGTTGGTGAAATAGCTCCGTTTTGTTCATCACGTTTGGTTAAGAAAAAGACCGGAAAATGCAGTCACTACAACGCCAAACTTTTTTTTTTTTTTTCACAATGCTGTCGACACCTTGGGGAAGCGACAGAAAGCCTAAGCTCATTCGTGGCCCATTCACAGCCATATAAGGAGTCATTGGCATGAGGCGGTTTCAAAAAATCCGGCACTCGAGCTGTTTTGCAAGGAGGAATGGGAAAAAATTTCAGTCTCTCGATGTGCAAAACTGATAGAGACATACACCAAGCGACTTACAGCTGTAATCGCAGCAAAAGGTGGCGCTACAAAGTATTAACTTAAGGGGGCTGAATAATTTTGTACGCCCAATTTTTCAGTTTTTGATTTGTTAAAAAAGTTTGAAATATCCAATAAATGTCGTTCCACTTCATGATTGTGTCCCAATTGTTGTTGATTCTTCACAAAAAAATACAGTTTTATATCTTTATGTTTGAAGCCTGAAATGTGGCAAAAGGTGGCAAAGTTCAAGGGGGCCGATTACTTTCGCAAGGCACTGTATTTGTTGAGATTTTTCAAATTTCACCCTTGGGACCTGACTTGGTGAGCATTTGCCATATGAAAATCTACAGTGGAGCATGCTCGCTATCTTTGGGATTTTTGGGGTATGACACTTGGCAATTTCCATGTTCCACTTGCAATATGGTTTGATGAACTGCCGTCCTTTTGAGTGGTATTTGCGATTGTGTATATGGTTCGATCAATGACAATAAATTGCCCTTCATTTTTGTACATTTCATGGCGGTCTTCCCTTGCCCCCAGCATGCATTTCTTTGGGTTGGCTGCGAGTCCTGCATAACAAAGGGCGTCGAGGACCGCTGTTAATTGGATTAAGTGCTCCTCCCACGTGTGACTGTAGATTATCAAATCGTCCAGGCATAGGATTGATGTGGGTGCAGAATGCGGTCCATCAGCTGTTGAAACGTGGCTGGGGCTCCATGAAGTCCAAAGGGCAGTTGCACATATTGTAACCGACCGTCTTCTCACAAGCTACCGGGGTCAGAGGAACGTTCTCTCATTTCTTCAATGCGTTCCATGACAGTGTTGTGGGGGCTGGCCTGTTGTTCCCAGTTCTCTTTCATCACATCTAACAATCCCAATGCCTGTTGGAAAACAATGGCTCAAATAGGGAAAAAAAATCTGTGGATGCCTGGCAAACATATAAAAACAGCAGCAGCTGGTCCCAGTTTCTCTCATTCCACTCCATGATCCTTATGAACACGGATTTCAGGGATCTATTGAATCTCTCGACTAGAGAGACATGCACAGTTGTTTGATTTGAAGCAATTTACATAAATCTTTTGTCATCTTGGACATGAACACACTCTAGAAAACATCTATAGCTGCTCTCTGGGGATGCTCTTGGTGTTGACAGTACACAGGGGAATAACCTCGGGATACCTAGTGGCATAATCCAATACAGCCAGTATATGTTGAAAACATGTTGCTAACCATGGTAAGGGTCCAATTAAATCCAAAGCAATTAAATCGAATGGTGTGTCTATCGCTGCAAATGTGATTAACTTCTTGACGCAACCCATCCCATTAGCGGGATAATTTTAATCAACAACCGCTGAATTGCAGAGCGCCACATTAAAAAAAAATTTAAAATATATTTATATTCAAGAAATCACAATTGCAATATAGCAAAACACAGCTTAGCTTTTTGTTAATCCACCTGTCGTGTCAGATTTTGAAAATATGCTTTACAGCGAAAGCAATCCATGCGATTGTGTAAGTTTATCGATCACTAGACAAAACATTATGAACACCTAGCATCAAAGTAGCTTGGTCACGAAAATCAGAAAATCAATAAAATGAATCTCTTACCTTTGATGATCTTCGGATGTTTTCACTCACGAGACTCCCAGTTACACAATAAATGTTCCTTTTGTTCCATAAAATATTATTTTTACATCCAAAATAGCTCCGTTTGTTTGGCGCTTTATGTTCAGAAATCCACAGGCTCGAGCGGTCACGACAACGCAGACTAAAATTCCAAATAGTATCCGTAATGTCCATAGAAACATGTCAAACATTTTTTGTAATCAATCCTCAGGTTGTTTATAGAATATATAATTGATAATGTGTCAACCGGCACTGTCTCTTTTTCAGTAGGAGAGGGAGAGACAATGGCTGCCCCACTCTGTTGCGCAAGCAAAACTCATGCGAACACCCAGCGATCCACTACGTGATATTATTTTTCTCGCTCATTTTTCTAAATAAAAGCCTGAAACTCTCTCTACAGACTGTTGACACCTTGAGGAAGCAATAGGAAAAGGTATCTGGTTGATATCCCTTTAAATGGAGCGAAGGCAGGCTATGGAACATGGAGCTTTCAAAATAGAAGCCACTTCCTGGTTTGATTTTCCTCTGGTTTTTGCCTGCAATATCAGTTCTGTTATACTCACAGACAATATTTTGACAGTTTTAAATTTTAGGGTGTTTTCTATCCTAATCTGTCAATTAAATGCATATTGTAGCATATGGGCCTGAGAAATAGGCCGTTTACTTTGGGAACGTTATTTTTCCAAACATAAAAATAGTGCCCCCTAGCTGAATCCATAAGGAGGGATTTCATAAATCAGGGAGCGGTGAGGTTCCCTGACAGTCAGGACACCCCTGACAATATTTTACCACATCTGCATATGCCCCTGGCCAGAAGAAGCATTGTAACACCCGTTCTTGTGGGGGTTTTTCTGTCCGTAAATGTCCTCCCAATAGGTGACTATGGGCCAGGTTCAGCACTGTCCGCCGAAACAGAGTTGGAACAAACAGCTGCTCCACTGGGACGTCATTGGACTTCGTGATCTGGTATAAGAGAATGTTTCTCATGGAAAAAAGGGGAAGGTGAGTACATGAGCAGTATTTACAGGTACCCCACCTGTTACCTTGACATTCTGTCTGGCCCTCAATAGTGTGGGGTCTTTCAACTGAGCAGTAGCAAACTTTCACCTATACTGTGTTAACACAGGAGGTAAAATTCATTCGCAAAAGAATTTACAGACCCCTCGGCTTGCGTTTTCTGTTCCCCCTCTCCCATCATTTCTGGCCCATGTATCCCCACTGAGTTTACTGTGTCTTCGTTGTTTCCTTCCCCTTCTTCTCCCAGGAGAACTCGCGTGTCGGCTACAGGAGTCAGGTAGGTAAGTACCAACTTGTTAACGGTCTTTTCATAGGTCAGTGAGTAATTTGGTTGTGGTTTCATTTCCTTTCCACTGGAAAATATAAATGGTACCTGGCATGCACTATTACTGGCACAACCATCTCCTTTGTCCTGTAGTCCTTTCCACAATTCTTGAAAATATGGACAGTCACGACCCACTAGCACAGGGTGTGGTAGGTTCTCAATCAACCCTAGGTTACCTCTGAACCGCCCTCTGGTGGTGTTAATCTCTACATCTGCAGCTGGGTAAGTTTTGGTGTCCATGTGTACACAGGTGATGTCCATGGTTGGAGTTGTAGTCCTCAGTGGCTGGGTTAATAGTGAAGGTATGATGAGGGAAACCATGCCCCCGGAGTTTAGAACAGCATAAACTTATTTTCCTTGGACCTGTACCCGACTGAGGTGTGGTGGGTGGCCATGGGCTTGGACATGTGCAGAAATTACATGGCAGTGGTGTAGATTGTCGACCTGCGTGGGTTCCTCCTTCTTGGGACAGTTCCATGCGATGTGTCCTATTTCACCACAGTGATATCACTCTTTGGTGGCGGTATCTACCCCTCTGTTCCTAGTCTTTGCTTCCGGTTGGACAACCTGGTCCTGGCGCCCACGTTCCCCATCCAATCTTTGGATTTTTCCATTCCAACTGGAGTCTACAGTTGAGATGTCTATCTTCCTCTTTCTTTGAGGCCTCCCTTTTCATGGGTGGTTCTGTCCAGCCGACTGGGTTTGAGCAGTTCGTCAGTTGCTTGACATCTCTCAATGAGGTCCACTACTCCATTCACAGTGGTGGGACTGCCCAGGCTGACAACCTTCTTTAACTCATAAGGTAAGGCCCGGATGTAGTGGTCAATCACTATTCTTTCCACGATTTCCCCACCACTGAGGGTTGCGGGCTCTAGCCATTTTTTTGCTAGGTGGACCAGATCAAACATCTGTGACCTCGGTGCCTTCTTGGGTTGATATGTCCAAGTGTGGAACCGCTCTGCCTTCAAAGACACAGTGACTACCAACCATATTCAAATTTTCTTCAGTGTGTCATAGCTATTGGCTTCCGTTGCTTTCAGATCAGACCACGCCTGTTCTGCGTCTCCACAAAGAAATGGAGCCAGTATAACTGCCCATTTAATCTGTTGCCATGTCTCTCGTTCTGCAATGCACTCATTTGTCTTTAAGAAAGTCTCAACGTCATCATCCAACGTCATTTTCTGCAGATACTGAGTGGCCACGATGGCTAGATCAGCGGTCTGTTGAGCAATTTTCACCGCAGTGATGGGTCAAAAGTTAACTTTTGCATGTCTATATTCATCTGCAGTTGACGCTTCCTTTGTCCCTTTAATAACAGGTGAGTGGCTTCCCCTTGCTGCCGATTTGGCTTCTTGTTGCATGTTATTGGAAGTGACTAATTGCTTCAAAAGATCTTACATGGTTGACTGTCCTTAAAACAACCCCAAAAACATTGTTGTGGCTGTATGTGTATCCTCACTGCCATGCCCACATTCTCAAAAATGTGGCAGTTTCGGTGCCATGAACTTTGTAAGGAAAGGTTTACACAGACAAACATACACCACCAGTCCAAGTGAAGGGTTCAACCAGTTTATTACTATCATGTTTTGGCAGCGTTCCTC
>NC_056436.1:53716229-53785550 GCF_018296145.1 Oncorhynchus tshawytscha
ACTCAAAACAAAGAGTAAATGCTTTGTCACCAGTGGAAGGATCTCCAATCTTTGGGGGTTCATTCCAGGTTGAAATCATAAGTTCCTTTCTTATTATGGCTTAGATCCCGCTAACAGGATCGATATGACAACAGCCAGTGAAAGTGCAGGGCGCCAAATTCAAAACAACAGTAATCTCATAATTAAAATTCGTATTGGTATTTTACACCATTTTAAAGATAAACGTATTGTTAATCCCACCACAGTGTCCGATTACAAAAAGGCTTTACGACGAAAGCACACCAAATTATTATATTAGGTCTGCACCTAGTCACAGAAAAACACAGAAAAAGTAGAGTCACAAAAAGTAGAAATATAGATAAAATGAATCACTAACCTTTGATGATCTTCATCAGATGACACTCATAGGACTTAATGTTACACAATACATGTATGTTTTGTTCGATAAAGATCATATTTATATCCAAAAATCTCAGTTTACATTGGCGCATCACGTTCAGTAATGTTTTGCTTCCTAAACATCCGGTGATTTTGCAGAGAGCCACTTCAATTTACAGAAATATTCATCATAAATGTTGATGAAAATACAAGTGTTATTCATGGAACTTTAGATAAACTTCTCCTTAATGCATCCGCCATGTCAGATTTCAAAAAAGCTTTACCGAAAAAGCACACCATGCAATAATCCGAGTACACCGCTCAGCCATACAGATATCCGCCATGTTGTGGAGTCAACAGAAGTCAGAAATAGCATAATAAATATTCACTTACCTTTGATCTTCATCAGAATGCACTCCCAGGAATCCCAGTTCCACAATAAATTTGATTTGTTTGATAAAGTCCATTATGTCCAAATACCTCCTTTTTGTTCACGCGTTTAGTACACAATCCAAACTCACGACGCGCGGTCAAGTCCAACAAAAGTTAATATTACAGTTCGTAGAAACAACGAAGTATAGAATCAATCTTTAGGATGTTTTTATCATAAATCTTCAATAATGTTTCAACCTGAGAATTCCTTTGTCTGTAGAAATGCAATGGAATGCAGCTAACTCTCACGTGAGCACGCGTGATCAGCTCATGGCACTCTGGCAGACCTCTGACTCATTCAGCTCTCATTCCCCCCTCCTTCACAGTAGATGCATCAAACAACGTTCTAAAGAGTGTTGACATCTATTATTGACATCTATTGGAAGCCTTAGGAAGTGCAATATGACCCCATAGACACTGTATATTCAATAGGCAATGACTTGAAAAACTACAAACCTCAGATTTCCCACTTCCTGGTTGGATTCTTTCTTAGGTTTTTGCCTGCCATATGAGTTCTGTTATACTCATAGACATCATTCAAACAGTTTTAGAAACTTCAGAGTGTTCTCTATCCAAATCTAATAATGCTATGCATATATTAGCAACTGGGCCTGAGTAGCAGGCAGTTTACTCTGGGCACCTTATTCATCCAAGCTACTCAATACTGCCCCCAGCCATAAGAAGTTAATCCTCCTTCTCCACCGTACATTCTGTCTCTCCAATAACCTCCTACTCCTTCACCGTCTGGGTCAAAGGGAAGACAAAGACAGAAAAGTCCAGGGTGCGGTTAGGTTGTGGCCCTTATTGGTTTTACCTGTCTGCAGTTTGGCTCTGATTACAACTGGAGACAGGTGTGACTGTTCTGCTGCCATTTAGCATTTTCCCCCTGAGCTGTCCATGGTCCTGCCTCTGGGGAATATTTCACATTGCTGCCTGTGGTTCTGGCAGCAAGAAAACAAAGAAACCTTCCATCCACCACTGAAACTGCTACAATGGCCAGTGGTGACCCATTGCCAACATGGTCACTTTTTATTTTCTTGAGTAAGGCAGCTCCAAAATGCAGGTGTTTCAGCCTAGCTCAGTGCTTTTTGTGATGGTAGGGCAAGCCAGTAGAAAATATGGAGTGTTGCACCGTGATTGGCTCAGTGTTCTGTCACTCATGGGGACACTATGTCACCGCCAGGTCTAAAGGTAGACCTAGAAAATTCTAGCCCCTTGGGAGCTGCCATAGAGTTACATTATAAGTGACCATCCAAGAAGCCTCAAGGTCATTGGCAAACAGATAAAATGACACAAATCACTTAATATGTACAGCAGCTTTGATTGAACTGATCATGTCAACATCATAAACTCAGGAAGAAAAGAAACGTCTTCTCACTGTCAACTGCGTTTTTTTTCTCGCAAACTTAACATGTGTAAATAATTGTATGTACATAGCAAGATTCAATAACTGAGACATAAACTGAGTTCCACAGTTCCACAGACATGTGACAAACAATAATGTGTCTCTGAACAAAGGGGGGGTCAAAATCAAAAGTAACAGTCTGGTGTGGCCACCAGCTGCATTAAGTATTGCAGCACATCTCCTCCTCATGGACTGCACCACATTTGCCAGTTCTTGCTGTGAGAATTTACCCCACTCTTCAACCAGGACACCTGCAAGTTCCCAGACATTTCTGGGCAACTGGCCATGACAGGCCATGACATTCCTGTCTTGCAGGAAATCATGCACAGAATGAGCAGTACAGCTGGTGGCATTGTCATGCTGGAGGGTCATGTCAGGATGAGCCTGCAGGAAGGGTACAACATGAGGGAGGAAGATGTCTTCCCTGTAACGCACAGCATTGAGATTGCCTGCGCTGACAACATGCTCAGTCTGATGATGCTGTGACACACCGCCCCAGACAATGATGGATCCTCCACCTCCAAATCGATCCCGCTCCAGAGTACAGGTCTCGGTGTAATGCTCATTCCTTCGACGATAAACGCTAATCTGACCATCACCCCTTGTGAGACAAAACCGCGACTCGTCAGTGAAGAATACTTTTTGTCTGGTGAGGACCTGCCTTACAACAGGCCTACAAGCCCTCAGTCCAGCCTCTCTCAGCCTATTGCGGACAGTCTGAACACTGATGGAGGGATTGTGCATTACTGATGTAACTCGGGCAGATGTTGTTGCTCTCCTGTACCTGTTCTGTAGGTGTGATGTACCGATCCTGTGAAGGTGTTGTTCCACGTAGTCTGCCACTGCCAGGATGATCAGCTGTCTGTCCTGTCTTCCTGTAGTGCTGTCATAGGCACAGTACGGACATTGCAATGTATTACCCTGGCCACATCTGCAGTCCTCATGTCTCCTTGCATCATGCCTAAGGCACGTTTACGCAGATGAGCAGGGACCCTGGGCATCTTTCTTTTGGTGTTTTTCAGAGTCAGTTGAAAGGCCTCTTTAGTGTCCTAAGTTTTCATAACTGTGACCTTTATTGCCTTCCGTCTGTAAGCTGTTAATGTCTTTGCGACCGTTCCACAGGTGCATGTTCATTCATTGTTTATGGTTCACTGAACAAGCATGGGGAAACAGTGTTTAAACCCTTTAGAATGAAGCTCTGTGAAGTTTAGATTTTTAGAAATTATCTTTGAAAGACAGGGTCCTGAAAAAGGGACGATTCTTTTGTTGCTGAGTTTACTTTCATGACTAGCAGTAATCATGAATCAAGTCGTCAATCCACTTTCAAATCCCTTTTCATCCTTGTCATATGAAGAGAAATAATGAAGAGAAATTATAGCTAAAAGATGTTGGTGCTAATCAGCCATAAACATTACACAACAAGTTGGAAATTGCAAAATCAACAATGAGGGGTTTGGAAGGAATCAGGGACAGTGTCTAACTGTAAGCATTTCAAAGCATTCACTAGCCTGCTATTCAGTGGAATGGCTGTGTGGTCCCAAATCTGGGATTACAGGGCTCTTTTCCAAATGTATAATGATGAACATTCAACATTGGCCTTGCTATCAGTGAAGAATGATTTGTGCTACACTCAAAACAACTGATAACTTGACTTCATGTGAGTTCACGACAACTGAGAGGTCAGGAATAAACGAGCTCCGACTGGAAAAATAAGTTTTGACTCGGAATTGTAAATGCGGCCTCTTTCTTTCTCAGAGTTCCCAGTTGTTTTGAAAGTACCATAACTCCAGAGAATGCCAGACTTTGATGACAAAATCTGCCCAAAAAGGGACCGCTGTGCCATCTTCCTGTTCAAGTGAGCACAGCACAACAAGAGTCCAAAAATGTCTTGTATGCTGCTGCATAAATGATGTAATATGCCAGGGAGATATGTATACTGTAGCTAAGAAAGTAAAACTAAGTGTATGTTGTGTAGTAAGATGTTAGTAGCCCATGTGCCTTACCCTAATAATTTGGTCTATTTACCCCTCTTGCCTACTGTTCTGACTTGGTGGTGCACATATATCCTATAACCTGTTTTATAGAAATGTAATAATCGATTATTGTAAGAGCATTCATTGTCTGCTTATATACCCACTTAATTTATCCTACGGTTCTGACTTGGTGTACATGGAGAACACTGTAAGAAGGGCCCATGTTCTGAATTCTGTCGGTGTACATTTCAAAAGTGCTAAGGGTCCATCCAAGCTCATTCATTAACGTCTTAATCAAGTCAGTCATATCACTTATGTTTTTTAAAAGGCAGTAAATGAGGCTGAATTAACTGTTTTGCTGCCAGACAAGGCTCTGCTTATAGCCAGCTGTAGCAGTGGTAAGATGTTGCGACTGCTGTCGGGGCAGCTTTATATAGGCCCTAACAGTTTGTGGGCACCATTTTTCACAGTTATAGTGCAATTAATGTATTGTTCAGTGTTGTGTTGTGTAGTGTCTTTGCTGGCATGCATCCCACTTAGTTTTACTTTTTCACCAACAGGATTTACATGTTAAAATTGCCACTGTATATGGCGTATGCATTTAAGTATGCATTTCAACTTACTTGATTATTTCCCTCTCCATGTGATTGATGAGAATGTTTTTTGAAACGTTTTGTTATATTACATCTTTATTTTATTTCACCTTTATTTAACCAGGTAGGCCAGTTGAGAACAAGTTCTCATTTACAACTGCAACCTGGCCAAGATAAAGCAAAGCAGTGCGACAAAAACAACAACACAGAGTTACACATGGGATAAACAAATGTACAGTCAATAACAGAATAGAAAATCTGTATACAGTGTGTGCAAATTAAGTAAGAAGGTAAGGCAATACATAGACGATACTGGCGAAGTAATTACAATTGAGCAATTAACACTGGAATGATATATGTGCAGACGAGGATGTGTGAGTATAAATACTGCTGTTCAAAAGAGCCCAAAAAATAAATAAATATGGGGATGAGGTAGGTAGTTGTTTGGATGGGCTGTGTACAGCTGCAGCGATCGGTAAGCTGCTCTGACAGCCGATGCTTGAAGTTAGTGAGGGAGATATAAGTCTCCAACTTCAGTGATTTTTAGCAATTCGTTCCAGTCATTGGCAGCAGAGGACTGGAAGGAAAGGCGGCCAAAAAAGTGTTGGCTTTGGGGATGACCAGTGAAATATACCTGCTGGAGCGCGTGCTGCGAGTGGGTGTTGCTTTGGTGACCAGTGAGCTGAGATAAGGCGGAGCTTTACCTAGCAAAGACTTATAGACCTGGAGCCAGTGGGTTTGGCGACAAATATGTAGCGAGGACCAACATACATGTCGCATTGGTCAAACTACAATTAATTTTCACACGTGTAATTTTCTTCAAATATGATCTTAGCGATGCTTGCATGAGAGAACTTGCCAAAGAACCCTCAAATACTCCACTAGGCAGAGAAAAACACATTATATATATATATATATTTTACTAGAGTTGACTTTAAAACATTATTTTCTCAGCACTTAAAAATGCATTTGCTCCGAAAATGCGAAGTACTGCTGCACAGCAACCTAATGAGCTTGTGTTGCTTTCTCATGAATAAGACATTTTGAACATATAAACCTCTGTCACGTTCTGACCTTAGTTCTGTTGTTATGTCTTTGTTTTTGCATGGTCAGGGCGTCTATGTTCCCTTTAGTATGTTTTGGGATTTCTGTGTTTGGCCTGGTATGGTTCTCAATCAGAGGCAGCTGTCAATCGTTGTCCCTGATTGAGAACCATACTTAGGTAGCCTGGTTTCACTTTTGAGTTGTGGGTGATTATTTCCCATTTAGTGTTTTTGTCATTCACCTTACGGGACTGTTCGTTTGTTATTTATTGTTTTGTTCAGTGTTCTAGTACTTCATTAAAAGCTATGAACACTTATCATGCTGCACATTGGTCCTCCGATCCTTCCTACTACTCCTCTTCATCAGAAGGTTCAGTAAGAGAACAAGAATCTTCCTCAGGACATGTGGGACTACATTTTGGAGGATACGAAGCTACATCTGTGATTCCTTAGGAGGAGTCCTGGCTTCCTTGGCCTAGTAGTGTGGGAAATATGTTATCTGGGCTCCATGGGGATTTCCATGCAGCTCTCACTAACATTTGAACAACCTATTCACAACCTTATCCTTCCATAACTTCCCTTAACCGCTGTTGAACGTTTTATTGGGCATGCCCATTAACTTTTCCTTTATCAAGACCGCGGTATAAAAAGGACAGCAGATTTTTTCCAATATTGAAAGTAAGATAAAATATGTCCTGTTCAAAATGCAGAACATCTGAAAGCAATGCAATTCAATAATGAATCATATGAAGTTGTGCTGGATGTAGATATAGCTTTTTGAAATGGCTGCTGAAAAGAACAAGTGCCCCTAATATATGTATCTACTGAATAATTTGTGACACAACTTTTCGGTCCCACTTTAAACTTGATCTACTGTCATTTTAGTCTGCATCAACCATTACACTACTGTTCCAATAGGTTCAACAACAGCCCAACTTGTGAGTATGAGAGCATCAGTACTTCTGATTAGTTGCCCTAACTGTGTTAGTTTATCTGTTTACTCTGACCAGGGAGATAGTCTGAGTTCCTTTGATGTGAGGACTGTGATTTGAAATGGGAATGCAGCACTGTTGGAACGTCCCAGATCGTCCCTCGCCTATACTGTACGAGCTGTTATTGGAAGCCATATCCCATAAATCAGTGGGGCACACAATTGTAATTAGGAGACATTTGTGAAGGGATCCAACTCTCATTATGTCCGGTCCACCATCAATCCCCCAGTCTGCTGCAGTACTGGTCCTCTGGTGTCATAAAGGACAACATGGCCGGATTTATATTCATTGCAAACCCAGGCCAAATTAATCTCCAGCCAGCGATAAGTAGCTTTGCGATGATAATGTTGACAGGGACTGTGTCTTAGGACCATCTTGAATTTTGATGCCAGCAACAATGGTGCAGAGCAGATTCAGAAATGTGCACTGAAGGGGCCAAAGGGTGGGATTGGGAATTCCCATAGCACTCGACAGGAAATCGCGTAAACAAAAGCTAGGGAGCGATGAATGGGAAACGGGTTAGTGGGTACCCATAAGCCTTATGTGTGAGGGAATGCACAGATGAGTCCACCTCGTGGAGCTCCTTGCAGAGGCTGGTCCCACTCACAGCTCTCTGAGCAGATGTAGGCTTGGCAACAGTATCAAAGAGAAAACGGGAAAAAACATTGGTGTACTGGGCAATTCGACGGAAACAAAGAATGGGTGTCAGCTATGACATGAAACCTTGAGTTTGAAATCTCTTTTGTTTATTGAACTACAGTAAGTGAAGTGGATTTACACCCGGTAACATATTTACAGTAACGGAATTACATCAAGGGTCCCTGATCTGTACTATACAGAAATGCATAATTATGGATATGAATGTGATTCTCTTCATGGCTATGTATCCTGAATAGGTACACAACGGTAGAAATGTGCAATATCATCCTTTGCATAAATGGTTATTATTCTACACACAGGCTATTATTCCAATGAGCTCCTCACCCAAAAAAGAGCAAATTTGGTAGGTCTGACCCAATCATAGACTTCTATGTTTTATAAGTTTGGACTGCACAGTAGATGCAAAGTAGAGTACAGTACAGTAAGATCTTAATTTGATCACCCTGTTGCAGGAGAGTTTTCCTAGAATGCAGGACATGTCAAACCTGTAGTGTATTTAAAGTGTTAAATACATTTGATATGCAGTTTTAGAAACTGTTCTTCGTCTTGTAAGCATTACATGGCAATTACGGAATTTTGAAAGCGCACAGGCTGCGGGTCAGAAGGTTGTGGGTGTGCAGTCCACCATGGACAAGAGTAGGGGTGGACATATCTCCTTTCATAGTAAAAGCGTTGCATTGTAAGAGCACGGTGGCTAGGAAAAACTCGCTAGAAAGACAGGAACATAGGAGGAAACCTAGAGAAGAACCAGGCTCTGAGGGGTGGCCAGTACTCTTCTGGCTGTGCCGGGTGGAGATTATAATAGTACGTGGCCATGAAGGCCAGATTGTTCTTCAAGATGTTCAAACGTTAGATGACCAACAGGGTCAAATAATAATCCCAGTGGGTGTAACAGGCCAGGAGTAAATGTAAGTTGGCTTTTCATAGCCGAGCATTCAGAGGTCGAGACAGCAGTTGCGAGAGAGAGAGAGTCGAAAGCAGCTGGTCCGGGATAAGGTAGCATGTCCAGTGAACAGATAAGGGTTCCATAGCCACAGGCAAAACAGTTGAAACAGCCAGGAGTTATCAGGCCAGGTATTCCTGAGACAGGGTCCTTGCGCTCTGGTACTCCGGGAGGGGAGGGAGAGAGAATTAGAGTGATCGTACTTAAATTCACACATGACACCAGCAAAGACAGGATAATTACACATAGACTATTGCAGCATAGATACTGGAGGCTGAGACGGGGGATCGGGGGACACTGTGGCCCCCGGACATGGCCAACCAGGCTGGATAAAACCCCACACACTTTGCCAAACCACAGCCCCCACACCACTAGAGGGATATCAATAGACCACTAACTTAGTACCCTGAGACAAGGCCCAACGAAGATCCCCTCCACCACACGAGCCTGAGGGGGTGCAAAACCGGACAGGAAGATCACGTCAGTGACTCAACCCACTCAAGTGATGTACCCCTCCTAGGGACGGCATGGAAGAGCAAAGTAAGCCAGTGAATCAGGCCTCGTAATAGGGTCAGAAGCAGAGAATTCCAGTGGAGAGGAGGGAGCCGACCAGGAAGAGACAGCAAGGGAGGTTCGTCGCTCCAGTGCCTTTCCGTTCACCTTCGCACCCATGGGCCAGACTACACTCAAATACAATATAGGACCTACTGAAGAGATGAGTCTTCACTTAAGACTTAAAGGTCGAGACCAAGTCTGCATCTCTCACATGGATAGGCAGACCATTCCATAAAAGTGGAGGAGAAAGCCCTGACTTCAACTATTTGCTTAGAAATTCTAGGGACAATAGAGGCCTGCGTCTTGTGACCGTGGCATACGTGTAGGTACTGTATGTACAGCAGGCCCAAATCTGAGAGATAGGTGGGAGCAAGTCCATCTAATGCTTTGTAGGTCAGCAGTAAAACCTTGAAATCAGCCGTAGCCTTAACAGGAAGCCAGTGTAGTGAGGCTAGCACTAGAGTAATATGATCAAATGTTTTGGTTCTAGTCAAGATTCTAGCAGCCGTGTTTTAGCATTAACTGGAGTTTATTTAGTGCTTTATCCGGGTAGCCGGAGAATAGAGCATTGCAGTAATCTAACCTAGAAGTGACAAAGGCAAAGTTTCATATTTTTGCAATTTTACAAAAATGTTTAAAAAAAGCTGTCTTTGAAATATTCTTGATATGTTTGTCAAAAGAGGGATCGGGGTCCAGAGTAACGCAGAGGTCATTCACTGTTATATTTGAGACGACTGTACAACCATGAAGATTAATTGTCAGATCCAGCAGCATATTCTTTGTTTCTTGGGACCTACAACTAGCATCTGTTTGTCCAAGTTTAAAAGTAAAACATTTGCCTCCATCCACTTACTTTATGTCTGAAACACAGGGTTCCAGGGTAGACAATTTTGGCGCTTCACCATGTTTCATCGAAATGCACAGCTGTGTGTCATCTGCATAGCAGTGAAAGTTGACATTGTGTTTCCGAATGACATCACCAAGAGGTAGAATATATAGTGAAAACAATAGTTGTCCTAAAACGAAAGCTTGAGGAAAAACAAAACTTACAATTGATTTGTCAGTGGATAAACCATACACAGAGAAAAACTGATATTCCTTATTCCTACAGATAAGCTCTAAACCAGGCAAGATCTTGTCCGTGTAGATATATTAGGGTTTCCAATCTCTCCAAAAGAATGTGGTGATCGATGGTGTCAAACGCAGCACTAAGGTCTAGGAGCATGAGGACAGATTCAGAGTCTTGGTCTGGTAATTGACCACCTTCGTGAAGGTGGTCAATTACCAGACCATGTCTCAGTGCTACCGTATTATGGGGCCTAAAACCAGAGTGAAGCGTTTCGTATACATTATTTTGAGAGGAATGGGAGATTCGATATAGGCCAATCGTTTTTTACATTTTCCGGGTCAAGGTCTGGCTTTTTCAAGAGAGGCTTTATTACTGCCACTGTTAGTGAGTTTGGTACAGATCTGGAGGATAAGGAGCCATTGGAGGGCCAAGCACAGGAAGTAGCTCTTTCAGTAGTTTAGTTGGAATAGGGTCCAGTATGCAGCTTGAAGGTTTAGAGGCCATGACTATTTTCATTAATGTGTCAAGAGATACAGGATTAACACATTCGAGTTCAGTTCTGTGCAGATTCAGGACAGCTGAGCTTTGGAGGAATGTGCAGATTTAAAGAGTCTGTAATTTGCTTTGTAATGATCATGATCTTTTTGTCGAAAAAGTTCATGAATTCATCACTGTTGAAGTGAAAGCCATCCCCTCTTGTGGAATGCTGCTTTTTAGTTTTGGGTTGTTCTCATTCTCCTTAATTAGGTTGAAAAATAGGATGATCGAGCAGAAGTGACGGCGCTTCGATATTGCACGGTACTGTCTTTCCAAGCTAGTCGAGAGACTTCCAGTTTGGTGAGCACCATTTCCATTCCAATTTTCTGGAAGCTTGATTCAGGGCTCAGGTATTTTCTGTATGCCAGGGAGAATTTCTTGTGACAAATCTTTTTTGTTTTTAGGGGTACCACTGCATCTATCGTATTACACAAGGTTACATTTAGATCCTCAGTTAGGTGGTTAACTGTACGACATCCTTGGATAGGTGGAGAGAGTCTGGAAGGGCATCTAGGAATCTTTGGGTTGTCCAAGAATTTATAGCACAAATTTCGATGATCCTTGGTTGGGGTCTGAGCAGATTATTTGTTGCAATTGCAAACGTAATAAAATGGTGGTCCAGGATTATAAGGAAAAACATTTAGATCCACAACATTTAGAAAAAATAGATCCAGGGTATGATTGTGGCAATGAGTAGGCCCAGAGACATGTTGGACAAAGCCCACTGAGTGGCTCCAAAAACCTATTGGAATGGGTCTATGGACTTTCCATGTGAACATTGAAGTCACAATTTAAAAAAAAAAGATCTACCATGACAAAAAGGTTGGATTGGAATTCAGAGAACTCGGCAAGGAAGGCTGTAGTATACAGCTCAGGAGGCCTGTAAACAGTCATTAGAAAAAGTGAACGAGTAGGCTGCATAGATTTCATGACTAGAAGCTCAAAATATGAAAAACATGTATTTTTTAGATTGAAATTTGCTGGCATAAATGTTAGCAACACCTTAGCCTTTGCTGGATGAGAAGTGGATATGGTCACTAGTGTAACAAGGAGGCGAGGTCTCATTTCACACAGGCTTGAGCCATGTTTCAGACAGACCAATCACATCAAGATTATGAACAGTGATTATTTAATTGACTATGACCGCCTTGGAAGTGAGGGATCGACCATTAAGTAGACATATTTTGAGATGTGAGATACCACAAATAATGACAGGAATGGAGGAGTTCTTTAATCCAGTGAGATTGCTAAAGCGAAAACCCCCATGTTTAGTTTTGCCCAACCTAGATCGAGGAACAGGCACGGTCTCATTGGGGATTGCTAAGCGGACTCCACTGACTGTGCTAGTGGCAGACTCCACTAAGCTTGCAGGCTGGCTAATAGCATGTTGCTTGGCCTGCACCCTATTTCATTGTGGAGCTAGAGGATTTAGAGCCCTGTCTATGTTGATAGATAAGATTAGAGAACCCTTCATTAGGATGGAGTCTGTCACTATTAAGTAGGCCAGGCTTGGTCCTGTTTGTTGGTGAGTTCCAGAAAGAGTGCCACTTATCTACACAGTTTATCTTTTGGGAGGGGCAGAAAACCGTTTTCAACCAGCGATTGAGTTGTGAGACTGCTGTAGAGATCATCACTCCCCCTAACTGGGAGGGGGTCAGAGACAGTAACTCAATGCCGACACATCTTTCTAGCTAATTTACACGCTGAAGCTATGTTGCGCTTGGTGACCTCTGACTGTTTCATTCTAACATCTTTGGTCCCGACGTGTATTATAATATCCCTATACTCACCAGTTTTAGCCTTCAGATTAGCCTTGTCCCCTGGTAAGCAGTGTATGATCACTGGATGATTTTTTAAAGTGTAATATTGCAGGCAATGGAGTCAGCAGCTCAGAGCCCGTAACGGGTGGAGGAGAGACTATCCTGACCATAAGGGGATAGTTCTCCTCTATATTATGAGTACAGCAACTGCAATTAGACAGTTTAGTGTTATTTTTTTAATTTAACCAGGCAAGTCAGTTAAGACCAAATTCTTATTTACAATGACAGCTTACCCTGGTAAAATCCAGATGACACTGGGCAAATTGTGCGCCACCCTATGGGACTCCCAATCACGGCCGGATGTGATGCCGCCTGGATTTGAACCAAGGACAGCAGTGACACCTCTTGCCCTGAGATCTAGTGCCTTAGACCACTGCGCCACTCGGGAGCCCATCAACAGTGTTAATGTTACTAATTAGCTTTTTAAGCTGGCAGAGGTCCTGTAGAACCACGGGGTGAAAAAATGTTGAGCGAGAAAAAACAAAGACATTGGTAAAGGTGTCAAATGCAGAGTTATGGGGATTTTTTTTACTGTGCTAATTAGATTTCCGCGACCTGAGGGGGTTAAACTGAACTGAACATTGGCTATAGGTTAGTCCGCATGCAAGAGTGCAGTTTTTGGACTATGTCTAATCAAAAAAGATTTTCGGGAAGAGGCCCTTACTCTCCTCCTGCCACTGTAGGCCTATACAGCACAGCCATTGGTTAGGCAGCACGCAAAAAAAGCTTTTGATCAGCAAGAGCAGAGCAGGCTCAAGTTTGGAATATCCTTTGCTGTGTCATTTATTTATTATTATTTTATTATTATGTTATTTAACTAGGTAAGTCAGTTAAGAACAAATTTGTATTTACAATGACGGCCTATCCAAGCCAAACCCTAACCTGGACGACGCTGGGCCAATTGTGCGCTGCCCTATGGGACTCTCCCTCACGGCAGCCTTGTTTTATTTACACCTTCCAAGCAGCCATCTTAGAAATATAACTTTGCTCTATGCTTCTCCGAGCAAGCACTTCATAGCCTATAGATAATTTGACTGAGATAATACTAAATACCCTATAGGCATACTTGATATTGCACGCACAGTGGAGAATCCGAGATGGGGGCATCATTATGTCAGGTCGGTGTCAACACTTATAAAACCATGAATTCGTGTCACTGTAACGATGTACGCTGAGAGTTGGGAAGCAAGTTCAGGCAGTGAATACATTTAATTAATAAATTAACAAAACAAGAAACACAAACAGGGCACCAACAAGAAACAGCAACAATGACGACTGGGGAATAAACCAAAGGGAGTTAATCAAGAAGGGGATGGAGTCCAGGTGTGTAATTATGCACATAACGATAGGTGTGCGCCCTAACGAGCAGCCTGGTGACTTAGAGGCCGGAGAGGGAGTACACTTGACAGTACACCCTCCCCAATTCGCGGCTCCAGCCGCAGGACGCCAACCAAGATGCCGATCCCGGGGATCAGGAGTGGACCAGTCACCTTTGCTAAAGCGCGGGAACATGTTGATCCGGCTGAGGCGCAGAAGCATGATGACCTTTGGCGCCGGAGAGAGAGCATACATGACAGTACCCCCTCCACGGCGCATTCGGCTCCAGCCGCAGGACTCAGACCTCAGGGATGATCCCGGGGATCCGGAGAGGACTGGTTGCCTCCGCTGAGGCACAGAAACCTGACGATCCGGCTGAGGAGTGAACCTGATGAGCCAGCTGAGACCTGAGACCTTCCCGGTTGCCTCGGCTGAGACAGGGGAACCTGTTCACCCAGCTTCGGCATGGGAGCCAATCGAACCCGCTGAGGCATGGTAGCCTACAAACCGGCTGAGGTGCCTAATAGGTCCCTTCGCCCTCAATAGGACACGCCCAGAACCACCCTCCCCATCAACCATCAACCACTCCCCACCCCTCAACCACAAAACACAATAGTGATAATACTAATTGTATTATCCGGCTCCATCACCCGGACCTGACACCACCCCAAAACAAAAACTTTTTTTTTTACTCCCTGCTGCTTCCCTTTGTCTGTAACTATGTACACTGAGAGTCGGGAAGCAAGTTTCGGAGTGAATACGTTTAATTAATAAATGAACAAAACAAGAAGCACAAACAGTGCACCGATATGAAACAGGAACAGAAACAATGATGATGGGGGAAGAAACCAAAGCGAGTGACATATATCGGGCAGGTAATCAAGGAGGTGATGGAGTCCAGTTGAGTGTCATTAACGCTGGTGACAGGTGTGCGTCCTAACGAGTAACCTGGTGACCTAGAAGCCGGAGAGGGAGCACACGTGACAGGTTGCCTATCCTGAATTTGACTCTGATACACAGAAAGTATTTGACTCTAGCCACAAAATTAAGAAAATTAGAAGGGGGGTTGGGATGTTTTCAGAAAGGCCATTTTGTCTTCCGAAATCCCCCCTTCTATCTTGGAACTCCAAGGCCTGGCACACTTCAGAATCATTTTGGTAACCTATCATGCCCTCTGATGTGTGCCACTGGAAGTATTAGACTCTAGTCACAAAAGGAAGTGGTTAATTCAGCAATAATAGTGTTCGGGTCCTTTTACTCTTCTCTCTACCCATCCCTCAATCCCTGATCCCATTGTGCTTTTCCCTCATGGCTTTTCCTGAAAAAAACAACATTTTTTTCTGTTTTAGTAGGTACAATAATAATAATAAATAAACAAATTGTACTCTGGGTGAAAAAGAAAGTTAATGTATGTCAACATAATTGCATTTCCATAATCACAGTAAATTGTTATAATCAGATTTTTTTATATATATAAATGTATAATACTATAATAATCAAAACTATGACTGAATGTCCCTCCATGAAGAATGGACTCCCCAATAGGTCTCTTCGACCTCAATAGGACACCCCCAGCACCACCATCCAATCAACCACCCCCCAACCCCAAAACACAATAGTGATAATACTAATTGAAATTCTAATTGAAAAAATATACACCAAGTTATTTATACACATACACACACATATTCACAGGACACTCAACTTATCTCTTCCTACATCAGATATGCAGGTGACATTTCCACCTGGATGACAGCACATATCAGCAAGGCGGCGATGCTCTACATCCGAGGGAATGCCTGCCCGTTCTCAGATGTTAGATCATCTGAGATGATCACGTCCTTTACATTCCAGCCCTAACCTGAACGTTCTGCTTCTTCCTCCACACCATCTAGTGATGCCCCCAAGATGCTAAGTCAGAGCCTTGTCAGCTCCAGATTTGACTACTTCAACTCACACCCTGCTGGAATCCCTGCATTCTCCGATTCCCCTCTGTTATTAATCTCCATATTGTATCAAAATGATGCACTTTAATTAACATATATGTTCAGATCATTCCTGAGAGTGAAGGGGTGTAATATCTCCAGATGGGCGTGTGATACCCTTCCTCACCCATGCCAACAAGATGTAACTTCTTGTGGAGTCTTTGCCTTGACAGTAAGTATGAGAGTATAAGTAATGTACAGTTAACCTACTGAAAGTATACTGACTAAAAGGCAAAACAGAACTGTCAAATTATATTATTGTTACGGTTTTCTTCGGGTGAAAGAGAGTCAGACCAAAATGCAGCGTGGTTAGTTCGATACATCTTTAATGAAGACGCAACACGAACAATACAAAAACAATAAACGTAACGTGAAAACCGACACAGCCTAAACTGGTGCAAACTAACACAGTGAGACAGGAACAATCACCCACAAAACACACAGTGAAACCCAGGCTACCAAAATATGGTTCCCAATCAGAGACAACGAGAATCACCTGACTCTGATTGAGAACCGCCTCAGGCAGCCATAGACTATGCTAGACACCCCTACTCAGCCACAATCCCAATGCCTACTAAAACCCCAATACAAAAACACAACACAAAATAAACCCATGTCACACCCTGGCCTGACCAAATAAATATATAAACACAAAATACTAAGACCAGGGCGTGACAGAACCCCCCACAGAGGGGAAGCTCAGCACAGGGGGACTCAGCACTGAGGGGAAGCTCAGCACTGACTCAGCACTGAGGGGAAGCCAGCACTGAGGGGATGGGTCCGAGAGGAAGCCCAGTACTGAGAGGAAACCAGGCGGTGGCGGCATATCCTGGCTCGGGGTTCTGGCAGATCGTGGGCGGACCCCAGCTGGTGGTTCTGGCAGATCCTGGTCTTAGTCCCCTGACTGGCGGATCTGGAAGATCCCTTGATTGGAAGATCCTGGCTGACTGGTGGATCCTGGCTGACTGGCGGATCTGGCTGCTCCATACAGACTGGCAGCCTGGCTGCTCCAAGGACCCCACTGGACTGAGGGGCAGCTCCGGGACCATGCAGGTGGCATCTCTAGCTGCTCCATGGACTGGCAGCTCCATGCAGACTGACAGCTCTGGACTGAGGGGACTGGCAGCTCTGGGACCATGAGGGGACATCTCTGGCTGACCATGAGGGGAAGCTCTGGCTGCTCCATGAGGGAAGCTCTGGGCTCTGAGGGACTGAAGCTCTGGCTGCTGAGGGAAGCTCCAGGCTGCTCCATGCAGGCAGGAGACCAAGTGCTGGAGAGGAGGAAGGCTCAGGCAGGTAGTAAACTCCGGCAGCGCTGGAGAGGAGGAAGACTCTGATAGAGCTAGACAGGCGGGAGACTCCGGCAGCGCTGTAGAGGAGGAAGGCTCTGGCTGCGCTGAACAGGTGGGAGACACCGGCAGCGCTGGAGAGTAGGAAGCTTCTGGCAGCGCTAAACAGGCGGGATACTCCGGCAGCGCTGGAGAGGAGGAAGACTGATAGCGCTAGACAGGCGGGAGACTCCGGCAGCGCTGTAGAGGAGGAAGGCTCTGGCTGCGCTGAACAGGCGGGAGACTCCGACAGTGCTGGAGAGGAGAAAGGCTCTGGCTGCGCTGAACAGGCGAGGCGCACTGAAGGCCTGGTGCGTGACGCTGGCACACTGGGTAGAGGACATGCACAGGAAGCCTGGGGCGGGGAGCTGCCACTGGAGGACTGGTGTGTGGAGGTGGCACTGGATAGACCGGACCGTGCAGGCGCACTGGAGCTCTTGAGCACCGAGCCTGCCCAACCTTACCTGGCTCAATGCCCACTCTAGCCCGGCCAATACGAAGAGCTGGTATGTACCGCACCGGGCTATGCACCCGCACTGGAGACACCGTGCGCTCCACAGCATAACACGGTGCCTGCCCGGTCTTCTTAGCCCCCCGGTAAGCAAAGGAAGTTGGCGCAGGTCTCCTACCTGGTGTAGCCATACTTCCTGTGAGCCCCCCCCCCAATACATTTTTGGGGCTGACTCTCGGGCTTCCATCCGCGTCGCCGTGCTGCCTCTTCATACCAGCGCCTCTCCGCTTTCGCCGCCTCCAGTTCTTCTTTGGGGCGTCGAAATTCACCAGGCTGTGCCCAGGGTCCTTTTCCGTCCAATATTTCCTCCCAAGTCCAGAAGTCCTGTGATCGCTGCTCCTCACGATAAACAGGGGGAGTTGGCTCAGGTCTGAACCCTGACTCTGCCACACTCTCCCTGAGCCCCCCAAGAAATTTTGGGGCTGACTTTCGGGTTTCCTTGCCAACCGTGTTCCCTCGTATCGTCGGCTCCTATCTCCGGCTGCCTCTGCTCTCCTAAGTGCCTCCACCTGTTCCCATGGGAGGCAATCTCTTCCAGCCAGTATCTCCTCCCAAGTGTAACAACCTTTGCCATCCAAAACGTCTTCCCATGTCCATTCCTCCTTTCGCTGCTTCTGCTGTCGCTGCCTGTCACCACGCTGCTTGGTCCGGGTGTGGTGGGTGATTCTGTTACGGCTTTCTTCCGTCGAAGGAGAGTCGGACCAAAATGAAGCGTGGTTAGTTCGATACATCTTTAATGAAGACGCAACACGAACAATACAAAAACAATAAACGTAACGTGAAAACCGACACAGCCTAAACTGGTGCAAACTAACACAGTGAGACAGGAACAATCACCCACAAAACACACAGTGAAACCCAGGCTACCTAAATATGGTTCCCAATCAGAGACAAAGAGAATCATCTGACTCTGATTGAGAACCGCCTCAGGCAGCCATAGACTATGCTAGACACCCCTACTCAGCCACAATCCCAATGCCTACTAAAACCCCAAAACAAAAACACAACACAAAATAAACCCATGTCACACCCTGGCCTGACCAAATAAATATATAAACACAAAATACTAAGACCAGGGCGTGACAATTATAGCTGTGGCGTTGTATACTTGCGAATTAGAATCTTAAGTTTAACATCATTTTGTTGAGGAAAACTGAAATGACCATCATATTTTTTCCCCCAGTTTGCTGAATGTGTTCTGAAGGAGGAGTCGATTGTCTTTTCAAATACAGACAAAGATGTTAACGTCATGAGAGAAGAAATGGCAGTCACTATCCTCCAAAACACTGGTATGTTCAATTTCTAATTTAATATAATTGTAGATACAAAAAACATTTAAATGGATCCGACTTCTGACTAGATGGCCACTAAAATACATGCATTTAAATAATTATGTTACAAGAAACCTATACTATGGCCTTGTTCCCTGTTTGCTCAGATACATGTAAAGATGTATAGACTGCTTGACATTGTTTTGCTAGATGACCTGAGCCAACTGTGCCACTTCTGTGGGGAGTTGGACAACAATGAGGAAGACACTAACTGGGTAGTTGCTTGTTCACTTCTAAAGGGGCATTTTTAAGAGTATGAATTTGTATAATCAGTAATATTTCTAGAGGTAGTATCATCCGCATTGTCTGATAATGAAATAATTGTAATTCAAGAAAATGTATTCAATGTTTTATATATATTAACATTTTTCAACATACATTTCAGATTGGTTGTGACCACTGCCCACGATGGGTCCACCAGTCCTGTATGAAAACCATTCCATCATTGGAGGATTATGTCTGCGCTGCCTGTCAGGACTAGGATAGGCTTGAGTTCCAGGTGACGGTATCACCTGGAAAAGTTTCCATAAAAAGTGGACTAAATTGTCAGTTGAGCAGTTGCTGTCACGACTTCCACCGAAGGTGGCTCCCCTGCCTGTTCGGGCGGCGATCGGCGGTCGTCGTCACCGGTCAACTAGCTGCCACCGATCCCCTTTTCCTTTTCTGTTTGTTATGTCTTATTGGTTGCACCTGTTTCTTGTATGAGTTTTGGTTCAGGACTATTTAAGCCTGTTTGGCCTGCTTTCTTTTGTGCGGGCTTGTTTTGTGCGGGCTTGTTTTCTGTTAGTCTAGGGTGGTTGCGTGTTGTGTGCCCTGTCTGTTTGTGCCCAGTTTTGGGTTGGACACTTTTGATTTTCGCCTGTTGTTTTTGGCATTTATTTTGAATACCGCAATAATGTTCGGTTTCCCCCATTATCCTCTGCTCTCCGCACCCACCACTCCTGGCTGTGTGACAGCTGCAGCTTTCCAATATTTGTTTATGTTATTTATTGTCTTGTTATATTTGATTTATTGTCACTTTATATCTTATTATGCAAAGATCGAAATTTGTATTTCTTATTTAATGTTTGTTAACAAACTTAACTTTCTGTGATGTTTTTGTGTTATTGTGTGATAATATTTGTGAATTATCTTAATTTTCTTAAACATTACAAAATGTTTCTAAAATAAATGTGTATGTTTCTTTATACTCTAATTTTGCTTTCTGTGGCACACACAACTCTCCAGGCCTTGCAGTCGGGGGGGGCGGAGGATTTTGGCAGGCAGGCCTTGCTGAACCCCCCCTTAATTTCCTTACATTTTGTGGCTAGAGTCAAATACTTTCTGTGGAACACATCAGAGACAAATACTTTCTATAGAACAAACTTCACATCAGGATAGGCAACCGAAATGAATAAATAATGTATGTGTGTTATATTAAACATAGTGGAGGGAGTAAAATGTAGGCAAGCAATAAACATTTCAGAACAACTACTAGTTGAATAAGACATGGGAGAGATGATGCATTTTAGCAAAGAGATTTATTTATGCAGTAATACACTTGAAATAAATAGCCAAACCGAAAACTGCAGACATTACTAGTGCCTCCCCCAAGTTCAAACCGACATAAAATATAAAATGAAACGCAGCCTCAGAAATCTCAACTAGCAAGCAAGTCGCAGTAATGAAGAACTGAGTGCGTGCACGTTCACACGAAGGGGGGGGGGATTTCTAGCTGAGGGGAGCTTTTTGGCAGCACTGAGACGGCACTTGTGAAGGTGGTAAATGACATTTTAATGGCATCGGACCGAGGCTCTGCATCTGTACTCGTGCTCCAAGACCTTAGTGCTGCTTTTGATACCTTCGATCACCACATTCTTTTGGAGAGATTGGAAACCCAAATTGGTCTACACGGACAAGTTCTGGCCTGGTTTAGATCTTACCTGTCGGAAAGATATCAGTTTGTCTCTCTGAATGGTTTGTCCTCTGACAAATCAACTGTAAATTTCAGTGTTCCGTTTTGGGACCACTATTGTTTTCACTATATATTTTACCTCTTGGGGATGTTATTCGAAAACATAATGTTAACTTTCACTGCTATACGGATTACACACAGCTGTACATTTCAATGAAACATGGTGAAGCCCCAAAATTGCCCTTGCTAGAAGCATGTGTTTCAGACATAAGGAAGTGGATGGCTGCAAACTTTCTACTTTTAAACTCGGACAAAACAGAGATGCTTGTTCTAGGTCCCAAGAAACAAAGAGATCTTCTGTTGAATCTGACAATTAATCTTAATGGTTGTACAGTCGTCTCAAATAAAACTGTGAAGGACCTCGGCGTTACTCTGGACCCTGATCTCTCTTTTGAAGAACATATCAAGACCATTTCAAGGACCGCTTTTTTCCATCTACATAACATTGCAAAAATCAGAAACTTTCTGTCCAAAAATGATACAGAAAAATTAATACATGCTTTTGTCACTTCTAGGTTAGACTACTGCAATGCTCTACTTTCCGGCTACCCGGATAAAGCACTAAATAAACTTCAGTTAGTACTAAATACGAATCCTGACTAGAACCAACAAATTTGATCATATTACTCCAGTGCTAGCCTCTCTACACTGGCTTCCTGTCAAAGCAAGGGCTGATTTCAAGGTTTTACTGCTAACCTACAAAGCATTACATGGGCTTGCTCCTACCTATCTCTCTGATTTGGTCCTGCCGTACATACCTACACGTACGCTACGGTCACAAGACGCAGGCCTCCTAATTGTCCCTAGAATTTCTAAGCAAACACCTGGAGGCAGGGCTTTCTCCTATAGAGCTCAATTTTTATGGAACGGTCTGCCTACCCATGTCAGAGACGCAAACTCGGTCTCAACCTTTAAGTTTTACTGAAGACTCATCTCTTCAGTGGGTCATATGATTGAGTGTAGTCTGGCCCAGGAGTGGGAAGGTGAATGGAAAGGCTCTGGAGCAACGAACCGCCCTTGCTGTCTCTGCCGGGGCCGGTTTCCCTCTTTCCACTGGGATTCTCTGCCTCTAACCCTATTACAGGGGCTGAGTCACTGGCTTACTGGGGCTCTCTCATGCCGTCCCTGGAAGGGGTGCGTCACCTGAGTGGGTTGATTCACTGATGTGGTCATCCTGTCTGGGTTGATTCACTGATGTGGTCATCCTGTCTGGGTTGGCGCCTCCCCTTGGGTTGTGCCATGACGGAGATCTTTGTGGGCTATACTCAGCCTTGTCTCAGGATGGTAAGTTCGTGATTGAAGATATCCCTCTAGTGGTGTGGGGGCTGTGCTTTGGCAAAGTGGGTGGGGTTATATCCTTCCTGTTTGGCCCTGTCCGGGGGTGTCCTCGGATGGGGCCACAGTGTCTCCTGACCCCTCCTGTCTCAGCTTCCAGTATTTATGCTGCAGTAGTTTATGTGTCGGGGGGCTAGGGTCAGTTTGTTATATCTGGAGTACTTCTCCTGTCCTATATGGTGTCCTGTGTGAATCTAAGTGTGCGTTCTCTAATTCTCTCCTTCTCCCTTTCTTTCTCTCTCTCAGAGGACCTGAGCCCTAGGACCATGACCCAGGACTACCTGACATGATGACTTCTTGCTGTCCCCAGTCCACCTGGCCGTGCTGCTGCTCCAGTTTCAACTGTTCTGCCTTATTATTATTCGAGCATGCTGGTAATTTATGAACATTTGAACATCTTGGCCATGTTCTGTTACAATCTCCACCCGGCACAGCCAGAAGAAGACTGGCCACCCCACATAGCCTGGTTCCTCTCTAGGTTTCTTCCTAGGTTTTGGCCTTTCTAGCGAGTTGTTCCTAGCCACCGTGCTTCTACACCTGCATTGCTTGCTGTTTGGGGTTTTAGATTGGGTTTCTGTACAGCACTTTGAGATATCAGCTGATGTACGAAGGGCTATATAAATACATTTGATTTGATTTGATGATTTTGGCACAACACCGGCTCGGTGTTATTGGCATTTATTTTGGATACCGCAATAAAGTTCGGTTTCCCCCATTATCCTCTGCTCTCTCCGCACCCACCACTCCTGGCTGTGTGACAGCTGCAGCTTTCCAATATTTGTTAATGTTATTTATTGTCTTGTTATATTTGATTTATTGTCACTTTATATCTTATTATGCAAAGATCGAAATTTGTCAGGAAGAGTTGAATAAGTGTTAACTATGGAATATGAATGAATCAACCAGACTATAGAACATCACTACAGAGTTTCAAGCAAACAATAAACAGTGAATTCTCCACAACATCCGAAATGGTCTTCAAGCCCAGTTCACAGGAGTAGAGCAAAAAACTACCACAGCTCTTCAACAACAGGAGCCGTTACTATCTTGCTATATCCATTACAAGTGGCAGAGTCTATTTTGACAATCATAAAAGATCATCCCGAGGACTTCAGTGGCAAAATAATAACAGGCCAGTAAAAATCATATTTGTTATCCAGACCTGTTCAAAATCTTCTGTAATTGAAAACATAGGCTTTGCATATTTTCCATGGACTGTATTAGCCTTTCTCACTTGACTAAAAGCATCACAATTATAAGCCAGAAATAATTTAAAACACAACACTCTAATTACCACTTAAAAGATAGCTGAAAGATCCACACCTCCTCTGCCCACTTCACGGAGAGAGAAAAAAGTGTGGGAAAGTAATAACCGTTAGGCAACGTTGAATTAAAATTCATTATTAAGACCAGGTACGCATACAGTACTCAAGCATGACAGCCAGCACTTTATATTCATAGCCACATTCAGCCTTCATGCAGTTGTATTACTTTCAGTTACAGCTCATGAATAACATCAAACAGACCATGGCATGCATAGAAATGGAATACGTTATGTGACGACCCTCCCACTCTGTCTGCCGTATTATGTCTTTGTTCTTGTTTCCTTATTAGGATGCCGGTGGGCGGAGTTGGGAGGGTCGTCAGCTTCATGGGAAACACCTGGGCCAGGTGTCTCCCAGGATAAATACACCTCTTCCACATTCATGGGGGAGACTCTCTCCATGCAGACACCTTTGTAGATTGTGTTGTGGTTCTTGGTGGCCTTTTGTTTGTTTGCTTTGGCACCTTTCAACACCCTGCATTATCACATTCATGCATGCAAAACACTCACTTATACTACTGATTACTGATTACACACACCATTGTATATTTTCCTTAGTTGCTTTAGTTAATAAATATATATTTTGTTACTCCTTATCTCCACGTTGTCTCCCTTTGTTACGGGCTTTGAGCCGAATCATGACAGTTATAACTATGTTGGTGTAACCAGCCACTGTTTGAAGTACCTTTTGAGCAGTGGTGTTGCGGAGGGTATACGCAGGTACAGTGCCTTCAGAAAGTATTCACACCCCATGACATATTCCACATTTTGTTGTGTTTAAAGTTGATTTCATTTAGATTTGTGTCACTGGCCTACACACAATACCCCATAATGTCAAAGTGGAATTATGTTTTTTTTTAAATGTTTACAAATGAATAAAAAAATGCAACACTGAAATGTCTTGACTCAGTAACTATTCAAACTGTTTGTTATGGCAAGGCTAAATAAGTTCAGGAGTAAAACATTTGCTTAAAAGTCACTTAATAAGTTGCGTGGACTCCGTGTGCAATAATATTGTTTAACATGATTGTTGAATGACTATCTCATCTCTGTACCCCACACATACAATTATCTGTAAGGTTCCTCAGTCGAAGTTATTAATTATACCTAGTCACTACAAATATACAGGCCTTTGGTGACTTTAAAAGAGTTAAAAGAGTTGAATGGCTGTGATATGAGAAAACTGAGGATGGATCAACAACATTGTAGTTACAGTACTCCACAATACTAACCTAATTGACAAAGAATGAAGCTTGTACAGAATAAAAACATTTAAAAACATGCATCCGTTTTGCAACAATGCACTAAAGTGGTACTGTAAAAAATGTGGCAAAGCAATACACTTTTTTTCCTGATACAAAGTGTTCATTTTGTGGCAATCCAATACATTACTGAGTACCACTCTCCATATTTTCACGCATATTGGGGGCTGCATTATGTTACGGGTATGCTTGTAATCATTAAGGACTGGGGACATTTTCAGGATAAAAAAATAAATATAATAGAGCTGTACAGGCAAAATCCAAGAGGACAACATGATTCAGTCTGCTTTCCACCAGACACATAGGAGATTAATTCAACCTATCAGCAGGACAAGAACCTAAAAAAAGGCCAAATCTGCAATTGAGTTGCTTACCAAGAAGATAGTGAATGCTCTAGAGTGACCAAATTACAGTTTTGACTTAAATCTGCTTGAAAATCTATGGCAAGACTTAAATGGTTGTCTAGCAATGATCAACAACCAACTTGACATTGCGTGAAGATTGTTTTTAAGAATATTGGGCTAATATTTTACAATCCAGGTGTGGAAACTCTTAGAGACTTACCCAGAGACTCACAGCTGTAATTGTTGCCAAATTGGATTATATCATGTGTTGACTCAGGGGTGTGAATACTTATGTAAATGTGGACACCCCTTCAAATTAGGGCATTCAGTTTTTGCAGCCACACCCGTTGCTGACAGATTAATCAAATCGAGCACACAGCCATGCAATCTCCATAGACAAACACTGCAGTAGAAGGTCCTCATTTTTGAAGAAATACATTTGTTCAAAACTGTTAAACTATTGTCATACTCTCGCGTTGAGTCAACTATTCACCATATTTTATGCACTGCAGTGCTAGCTAGCTGTAGCTTATGCTTTCAGGACTTATGCTTTCAGTACTTGATTCATTCTCTGATCCTTTGAGTAGGTGGACAACATATCCAGCATCCTGCTGCAAGGAATTGATAGGTTAGAGGACATTCTCCGGAAGTTGTCATAATTACTGTGTAAGTCTATGGAAGGGGGTGAGAACCACAAGCCTCATAGCCTGGATGGGTACCAGAGGAGGATGGAAATTAGCTGTCCTCTGGCTACACCATTGTGCTAACCTACAGAATGCTGTTGAGTCTACTGTAGACCTTCATTGCAAAACAGTGTTTTAATAAATTATTTTCTGACGTAAACATATCTAGTATAGTTTTATCTAAAAAGGATCACCTTCCTGTTTCACTATTTATATCCAGGCACTTGGCTGCACCATGTCTTACTGGATGTATATGGCCCTAACTTTATGCAGGAGGGTTAAAATTCTGGGTCGCCGGGATACGACACGCACAAGATGGACAACTTTTCATGTTATCCAATTGGCATGAATCAGAGTTGGTACAAAGTGTAGCCTATTTGGAATGCATCGTAAACATGAATCACTCATTTATGACTGGTAGTGAGGTTCCTGGGTTTTCAGGCTGTTGAAATCACTAAGCCAAATTGAGGGGTTTTGCATGCCTGTTACCTATTATTTGCCCTTGTGATTCAGAGGCATATGAAAACACTGAAGCTGGAAATAAGCTATTGAATGGTCGGTGATCATCTTTTGAAGCATATAATTAACTAAATAGAATTACATTTGGCTGCAATATGTTATCGGCCAAGTGGGACCGTCATGGTAGACTACATAAGGAGAATGCCATTTTTAGGCCAAGAGATAGGCTTCACAACTCCGTAAGGAGTCAAGACTAGCTTACAAAAAAAGAGGAAGTGGACTAGCCATTGTTTTTTATACCAAGACCCCTAAGTGGCTTCCTCCGTTGGTTTCAAACAATTAAGGAACAGTACAAATATAGTTCTACTAATGATGGAAAGGCTTTCCCAAAGCATATCTCAATTAAATGTTAACTACTGTGTCTTCAGAAAGTATTCATACCCCTTGATTTATTCCACGTTTTGTTGTTACAGCCTGAATTCAAAGTGTATTCAATTGATATCTCACCCATCTACACACAATCGCCTAAATGGACAAAGTGAAAAAATATTTTTAGAAATGTATGCACATTTATTGAAAATGAAATACAGAAAAACAATTTACATAAGTATTCACACCCCTGAGTCAATACTTTGTAGAAGCACCTTTGGCAGCAGTTATAGCTTTGAGTCGTCTTTGAGTATCTCTGTATCAGCTTTGCACATCTGGATTTGGGGATTTTCTCACATTCTTTCTTGCAGATTTTCTCAAGCTCTGTTAAATTAGATGGGAAGAGGCGGTGAACAGCAATCTTCAAGGCTTTCCACAGAGTTTCAATTGGATTCAAGTCTGGGCTTGTGGCTGGGCCACAGAAGGACTTTCACATCCTTGTTTTGAAGCCCTTCTAGCATTGCCTTGGCTGTGTGCCTGGGGTCATTGACCTGTTGGAATGGTTCAGGATTTTCCTGTATTTGGCTCCATTTATTGTTCCCTCTATCATTACCAGTCTCCCAATCCTAGCCGCTGAAAAGCATCCCCATAGCATGATTCTGCCACCACCATGCTTCATTGTAGGGATGGTGTTAGATGGGTGATGAGCTGTGCCTGTTTTTCCAGACATAGCACTTTGCATTCATGCCAAAGAGTTCCATTTCTGTCTCATCAGACCACAGAATATTATGCCTTATGCTCTGATTCTTTTGTGTGTCTTTTTGAAATCTCCAGGCAGGCTTCCGTCTGGCATCTCTCCCATAAAGCCCAGATTGGTGAAGTGCTGTAGAGACCGTTGTCCTTCTGGAAGGTTCTACCATCTCAGCCAAAGAACTCTTTAGTTCTGTCAGAGTGGTAATTGGGTTCTTGGTCACTTCCCTGACTAAGGTCCTTCTTGCCCTGTTGCTCAGTTTGGTCAGACTGCCAGCTCTAGGCAGAGTCTGGGTAGTTCCATATTTTTTTAATTTCCCAATGATGGAGACAGGTGTGTTTCTTTCTAATAAATGTCCAAACAATTGAATTGACCCCAGGTGGACTCCAATCAAGTTGTAGTGACACCTCAAGGATGATCAAAGGAAATTGTGTGCACCTGAGCTCAATTTGTAGTGTCATGGCAAAGGGTGTGAGTACTTATGTAAATTAAATCTTACTGTATTCCATTTTCTTTTAATTTGCAAACATTTCTAAAAATATATTTTCACTTTGTCATTATGGGTTATTGTTTGTAGATGAAAACAACAAAATGTGGAGTAAGTCAAGGGGTATGAACACTTTCTGAAGGCACTGTAGCTACATGTCTATCTGGCAGAACAATAGCATCAAACCAGTCGACATTTGGTTTGTCAAATCAAATGTTATTTGTCACATGCACCGAATACAACCTTACAGTGAAATGCTTACTTACAAGCCCTTAACCAACAATGCTGTTTTAATAAAAGTACATCTTAAGAAAATATTTACGAAAATAAATTGAAGTAAAAATCAATGATACAACAAATAAAAAACTGAAAAATAAAAAAATAAAGACCAACAATGAATTAACAGTAACAAGACTATATACAGTGGGTGGTACAGACGTGCGGGGTCATAGGCCAGTCGAGGTAATTAAGTTACTATGAAGAAAACCAGTCAAGAGTTTGGACACAACAACTCATTCCAAGGGTTTTCTTTATTTTGACTGTTTTCTACATTCTATAATAACAGTGAAGACATCAAAACTATGAAATAACACATGGAATTGAAAGTAACAAAAACAAGTGTTAAACAAATCAAAATATATTTATGTTTGAGAACCTTCAAAGTAGCCACCCATTGCCTTGACAGCTTTGAAACTCTTGGCATTCTCTCAACCAGCTTCATGAGGTAGTCATCTGGAATGCATTTCAATTAACAGGTGTGTCTTGTGACAAGTTAATTGGAATTTCTTTCTTTCTTAATGCATTTGAGCCAATCAGTTGTGTTGTGACAAGGTACAGTTGGGGTGGTATACAGAAGGTAGGGCAATTTGGTAAAATACCAAGTTCATATTATGGCAAGAACAGCTCAAATAAGCAAAGAGAAACGACAGTCCATCATTACTTTAAGACATGAAGGTCAGTCAATCTGGAAAATATCAAGAGCTTTGAAAGTTTCTTCAATTGCAGTCGCAAAACCATCAAGCACTATGATGAAACTGGCTCTCATGAGGACCGCCACAGGAAAGGAAGACCCAGAGTTCCCCCTGCTGCAGAGGATAGGTTAATTAGAGTTACCAGCCTCAGAAATCAGCAATTAAATGCAACTCAGATTGCAGCCCAAATAAATGCTTCACATAGTTCAAGTAACAGACACATCTCAACATTAACTGTTCAGAGGAGACTACGTGAATCAGGCATTCATGGTCAAATTGCTGCAAAGAAACCACTACTAAAGGATACCAATAAGAAGAAAAGACTTGTTGGGACAAGAAACACAAGCAATGGACATTTGACAGATGGAAATCTGTCAAAACTTTAGACTAGTACTGTGTATGTTTTTCTACTGTGCGTAATATGTGGTAGGCTATGTGTTGTAGAAAGACACAATAATTATTTTAATAAAAAAATAAACAATAATTTGGGCCTAGGCTCATATACTGTGTAGGCCTATGTGTATGCATAAGCTTTAATATGCGTATGTTTGTTTTGAATTCACTATCACCTTAGAAAGTGATGTCCATTTCATTATTAGGCTTTGAAACAACATCCTCAATGACCATATTTTCCACTCAGTTTCAACCTGTTGTTATATTTCTTTATTCAAATTGATCAATCACAGTGCTGTTTTTTATGTGTTTGATGTGATATTTGATTGGATTTGCATTGATGTCAGAGTATTTAGAGTGACCATAAAGCCCTAAGTACCAGGCCATTAGCGACCTGATGGTTGTAAGCACGTTGGGTACTACCATCGCAAGTCTTGAGTGCATAAAAGGAGATTACCTCGACTCATGACTGCTAGTGTGGTGTTAATAGTTTCACAGCAACCTCCCTAGCCATGACTAGAATACAATACGGTTAACACAGAATGTAACGTCATGAAAGTGACCAGTGTTCAATTACTCTATGTATATAGGGCAGCGGTCTCTCAGATGCAGGGCAGAGTACCGGGTGGAAGCCAGCTAGTAACAGTGACTAAGGTTCAGGGTAGGGTACTGGGCGGAGGCCGGCTAGTGGTGACTGTTTTAACAGTCTGATGGCCTGGAGATAGCTGTTTATCAGTCTCTCGGTCCCAGCCTTGATGCACATTTAACATCTCAAACTCCTAGATGGTAGGGGGGTAGATGGTTACCATTGTTCCTGTACCCAAGAATGCAAAGGTGACTGAATTAAATGACTATCGCCCCACAGCACTCACTTCTGTCATCATGAAGTGCTTTGAGAGGCTAGTCAAGGATCATATCACCTCCACCTTACCTGTCACCCTAGACCCACTTCAATTTGCCTATCGCCCCAATAGGTCCACAGATGATGGAATCGCCATAATACTGCACACTGCCCTATCTTATCCGGACAAGCGGAATACCTATGTATGAATGCTGTTCATTAACTGTAGCTCAGAATTCAACACCATAGTACCCTCCAAGCTCATCATTAAGCTTGAGGCCCTGGGTCTCAACCCTGCCCTGTGCAATTGGGTCCTGGACTTCCTGACGTTCCGCCCCCCAGGTGGTGAAGGTAGGAAACAACATCTCCACTTCGCTGCCCCCTCCTGTACTCCCTTTTCACCCATGACTGCATGGCCATGCAAGCCCTCCAACTCAATCATCAAGTTTTCAGACGACAGAACAGTGGTGTGCTTGATTACCAACAACGACGAGACAGCCTACAGGGAGGAGGTGAGGGCACTCGGAGTGTGGTGTTAGGAAAACAACCCCTCACTCAACGTCAACAAAAAACAAAGGAGATGAATGTGGACTTCAGGAAACAGCAGAGGGAGCACCCCCCTATCCACATCGACGGGACAGCAGTGGAGAAGGAGAAACTTTAAGTACCTCGGGGTACACATCACGGACAAACTGAAAAAGTCCACCCACATAGACAGTGTGGTGAAGTAGGCGCAACAGCACCTCTTCAACCTCAGGAGGCTGAAGAAATTTGGCTAATCACCTAATACCCTCACAAACTTTTACAGATGCACAATTGAGAACATCCTGTCGGGCTGTATCACCGCCTGGTACGGCAACTGAAATGCTCAGAACCGTAAGGCCCTCCAGAGGCTGGTACCATCTGCACATCGCATCATCGGGGGCAAACTACCTGCCCACCAGGACACTTACAGCACCCGATGTCACAGGAAGGCCAAAAAGATAATCAAGGACAACAACCAACCGAGTCACTGTCTGTTATCTCCGCTACCATCCAGTAGGTGAGGTTAGTATAGGTGATTCAAAGCTGGGACTCGAGAGACTGAAAAACAGCTTCTATGTCTAGGCCATCAGACTGTTAAACAGCCATCACTATCACAGAGAGGCTGCTGCTTACATAGACTTGAAATCATTACCAATTTAATAAATGTATCACTAGTCACTTTAATAATGTTTACATATCTTGCATTACTCATCTCATACGTATGTAAACTCAGCAAAAGAAGAAACGTGTAAATATTTGTATGAACATAACAAGATTCAACCTCTGAGACATAAACTGAACAAGTTCCACAGACATGTGACTAACAGAATTTGAATAATGGGTCCCTGAAAAAAGTGGTGGTCGTAATCAAAAGTAACAGTCAGTATATGGTGTGGCCACCAACTGCATTAAGTACTGCAGTACATCTCCTCCTCATGGACTGCAAAAGATTTGCCAGTTCTTGCTGTGAGATGTTACCCCACTCTTCCACCAGGCACCTGCAAGTTCCCAGACATTTATGCGTGGAATGGCCCTAGCCCGCACCCTCCGATGGGAATGAGATCTGGGCTCTTCGCTGGCCATGGCAGAAAATTCACATTCCTGTCTTGCAGGAAATCACGCACAGAAAGAGCAGAATGGCTTGTGGCATTGTCATGCTGGAGGGTCATGGCAGGATGAGTCTGCAGGAAGTGTACCACATGAGGGAGGAGGATGTCTTCCCTGTAACGCATTGCACTGAGATTGCCTGCAGTGACAACAAGCCCAGCTCGATGATGATGTGACACACCGCCCCAGACCATGACGGACCCTCCACCTCCAAATCGATCCCGATCCAGAGATCAGGCCTTGGTGTAACGCTCATTTTTTCTTTGATAATCGAGAATCCGACCATCACCTCTGGTGAGACAAAATTGAGTACAGTCTGAGCACTGATGGAGGGATTGTGCGTTCCTGGTGTAACTCGGGCAGTTGTTGCTGTCATCCTGTACATCTCCTGCAGGTGTGATGTTCAGATATACCGATTCTGTGCAGGTGTTGTTACACGTGGTCTGCCACTGCGAGGACGATCAGCTGTCCATCCTGTCTCCCTGTAGCACTGCCTTAGGCGTCTCAGAGTACGGACATTGCAATTTATTGCCCTGGCCACATCTGTAGTCCTCATGCCTCCTTGCATCATGCCTAAGGCACGTTCACGCAGATGAGCAGGGACCCTGGGGATCTTTCTTTTAGTGTTTTTCAGAGTCAGTAGAAAGCCCTCTTTAGTGTCCTAAGTTTTCATAACTGTGACCTTAATTGCCTACCGTCTGTAAGCTGTTAGTGTCTTAACAACTGTTCCACAGGTGCATATTCATTCATTGTTCATGGTTCATTGAACAAGCATGGGAAAGAGTGTTTAAACCCTTTACAATGAAGATCTGTGAAGTTATTTAGATTTTTAGAAATTGTCTTTCTAAGACAGGGACCTGAAAAAGGGGTTTATTTTTTTGTTGAGTTTATATACTGTATTTTATACCATCTATTGCATCTTGCCTATGCCACTCTGTTATTGCTCATCCATACATTTATATATACACTTATTCCATTCCTTACTTAGATTTGTGTGTATTAGATAGTTGTTGTGGAATTATTAGACTGCATTTTAGACATTGCTGTGTAACCGATGTGAAATGGCTAGCTAGTTAGAGGTGGTGCGCGCTAATAGTGTTTTGATCGGTGACGTCACTCGCTCTGAGACCTTGAAGTAGTGGTTCCCCTTGCTCTGCAAGGGCCGTGGATTTTGTGGAGCAATGGGTAACGATTCTTCGTGGGAGGCAGTTGTTGATGTGTGCAGAGGGTTCCTGGTTCGAGCCCGGCGAGGGGACAGACTAAAGTTATACTGTTAGATTAATGCTGTTGACCCGGATCAATGGGTGCTGCGGAAAAGGAGGAGGTCAAAAGGGGGGTGAGTGTAACCAATGTGAAATGGCTAGCTGGTTAGCGGTGGTGCGCGCTAATAGCATTTCGATTGGTGACGTCACTCGCTCTGAGACCTTGAAGTAGTGGTTCCCCTTGCTCTGCAAGGGCCGTGGCTTTTGTGGAGCGATGGGTAACGATGCTTCGTGGGTGTCAGTTGTTGATGTGTGCAGAGGGTCCCTGGTTCGAGCCCGGCGAGGGGACGGAAATAAAGTTATACTGTTACAGCTGCACTGTCAGAACTAGAAGCACAAGCATTTCGTTGCACTCGCAATAACATCTGCTAACCATGTGTATGTGACCAATACAATTTGACTTGATTGTGATTTGATTTGAACAGACTGTGACTGGGGTGGCTGAGGTCCTTGATCTTCTTGTCCTTCCTGTGACACCGTGTGCTGTCGATGTCCTGGACGGCAGGCAGTGTACCCCCTGGGAGGTGATGTGTTGGGCCCTTTTGAGAGCCCAGTGGATGCGGACGGTGCTCTTGCCATACCAGGCGGTGATACAGCCTGACAGGATACACTTAATGGTGCATCTGTAGAAGTTATATGCCACCAACTGAAGGTAATGCAGTGAAAATGAGAATGCAGGGCAGATGTTTATGAAACATTACACCTGAAGGAACACAGGATGTCTCTCACCTGGTTTGGCATCCACATTTATCCAGGATTACCAGCTTCACATTTGAGGGAAACAAGTGTAGCGAGACCCTACACTGTAACAAAACCACCGGAAATTATACAATATGTTATTCTAACTGCAGTTTGACAAATGATACAGTAAATCTGATGGTCTGGATCTGTGCATTGCAATTGATCATTTTTTCTCAGAGGGTTGTGAATGCATGAAAATGTTGATTAAATGATGCAGAGAGACTATTTGACATGCTGTTGAATGTTCTTTAGGCCTAGGGGCATCTTTGATGTTTATTATTGACTTGTTTCGCAGACAACACCATCCCTGGTGACACTTAAACCCTTTTTTAGCAAACTAAGCACTGAGTTGTGGCAGTATTAGGTGGTCTCTCTTCGTGTTTTGACAGAACATTATACATGTTGGGTAGGGAGTAATTCTTGCACCGGTATTATATCAAATCCATGGTGCAAATCTGTAAGATTTCCTTCAATACATTTTGTCACAGTACTTTATACATGAACAAAAATCTAATATTAAGAGTACGTTTTGTCAGTTAGAGATTGAGACATTTGTCTAACATTGAATCATCATTTATTTTTCTGACATAAATTGACATAGATTGTATTATTGTCCGAACACAGAGAGTCCACTGAGAGGTTAGAGGAACCTTGAAGACATCTCACTTCAGAAATGCAACCACATCTGTATTGTTGCCTGAATATTGAGGTTATCCGTGATCCTCAATATTTCACAATTTAAGGTTATTATGAGATGTATTGCATCATAAACTATGGAAGTGTAATGACAATATGTTATTCTGGAGCTGTACTGAGGATTTGAATAATAACTATATGTTGGGAGATGAGCAATTCGAGCCCGCGTGCCTTGTTTCAATTCTAGTGATTACAAAATGAATTGAAAAACTGGGGTTGGATATGGATTAACAAGTGCTGTAGTTGAGTCAACTTCTGTGATAGCTGAGACAAAGTTTCAGACATGAATACTCAGGGAGAAAAAGGTGTAGATTCACACGCAGAGCGCGGCAGGTGTTTATTTCGCCTTTGCAGAAGACAGGAATTGTGGTCACAGGCAGGGAATGGTCATTCACAGGCAGGCAAACAGGCAGGTGAATCAAATCAAATGTATTTATATAGCCCTTCGTACATCAGCTGATATCTCAAAGTGCTGTACAGAAACCCAGCCTAAAACCCCAAACAGCAAGCAATGCAGGTGTAGAAGCACGGTGGCTAGGAAAAACTCCCTAGAAAGGCCAAAACCTAGGACGAAACCTAGAGAGGAACCAAGCTATGTGGGGTGGCCAGTCCTCTTCTGGCTGTGCCGGGTGGAGATTATAACAGAACATGGCCAAGATGTTCAAATGTTCATAAATGACTAGCATGGTCAAATAATAATAATCACAGGCAGAACAGTTGAAACTGGAGTAGCAGCACGGCCAGGTGGACTGGGGACAGCAAGGAGTCATCATGTCAGGTAGTCCTGAGGCATGGTCCTAGGGCTCAGGTCCTCCGAGAGAGAGAAAGAAAGAGAGAAATAGAGAATTAGAGAGGGCATACTTAAATTCACACAGGACACCGGATAGGACAGGATAAGTACTCCAGATATAACAAACTGACCCTAGCCCCACGACACATAAACTACTGCAGCATAAATTCTGGAGGCTGAGACAGGAGGGGTCAGGAGACACTGTGGCCCCATCCGAGGACACCCCCGGACAGGGCCAACAGGAAGGATATAACCCCACCCACTTTGCCAAAGCACAGCCCCCACACCACTAGAGGGATATCTTCAACCACCAACTTACCATCCTGAGGCAAGGCCGAGTATAGCCCACAAAGATCTCAAGGGGGGGGCGCCAACCCAGACAGGAAGATCACATCAGTGACTCAACCCACTCAAGTGACGCACCCCTCCTAGGGACGGTATGAATCAAAAACTAGGACTGAAGGCTATAACTGGTTCTCACAAACGGGCAGGTAAAATGCTTAGTAGAGTCAAAATGAACAATACCTCGGAAAGGCACAACCAGAATGAACTGAACTGAATAAGGAGCTGATGAGATCAGGTGGGTGACTGACACAGGTGAAATCAATGAACAAAAATTAAAGACAGGGCTACATTCCAGAACACAAAGAAACAGGGCTATGTTCAAGAACACAATGAGACGCAACCCAAGGTTGACTAAGAAAATAAATACAGGACCTTACAGCAGCATCTGAAAATCTTTCCATATTACTGAGTTGGTTAATGTGACTTACTGTAAGATCCACTCCCTAAACAGGCCTCTTATTTTCATTACATTGAATTTGTTAATAGATCCAAGTGAAAGGTTTTTGCTCGTATAACCTTTTGTTTCCAACCATATATAGTGAATTTATGGTCCATTATGTTAAATGTGAGCGCTTTTGCTGATTCAACAATAACACTCTTGAGTACATAACAAATCCGCAGTGATACTTAGGTCAGCAATATGGACATTTTGCTTGAGGTAGTGACATGTAGATAACAGTAATTTAACGATCCTTTGCCCAAGTACGGGAAAATAACAATGTCATTGATGCGTTTTGAGTTAATTTACTTTGGCCTTATGCTGCTACCAGGAGACTGGAGAATTTTTTTTTGACATTTGATTATCACTGAATGTATGCATATCCAATTAAAACAGCCAGTTTAGCACTAGTTGAGTTCAACCAATATCATGTGGCATTCATGGCAGGGCAGCAGGTAGCCTCGTGGTTAAGAGTGTTGGGCCAGTGACAGAAAGGTTGCTGGTTTGAATCCCCAAGCTGACTAGGTGAAAAATCTGTTGATATGCACTTGAGCAAGGCACTTAACCCTAAATGCTCTGACAAAATGTATTGTGTCAAGTTGGCTGAATATCCTTTGGGTGGTGGACCATACTTGATACACACGGGAAACGGTTGTGTGAAAAACAGAGCAGCTTTGCACCCTATGAATGGCACACATACCAAATGCATGTCTCAATTCTTTCAAGGCATAACAATCCTTCTTTAACCCTTCATCTACACTGATTGAAGTGGATTTAACAAGTGAAATCAATAAGGGATCATAGCTTTCACCTGCATTCCCCTGGTCAGTCTGGCATGGAAAGAGCAGGTGTTATGAATGTTTTGTGTATTTGGAAGTAGTTTAGTGCCAATTTTTTATATGGATATGGGTAAACAATTATTATTTTTAATCATGATATTTTTTAAATCTCTCAGATACAGTATAAGACAGACACTTTTAAACAAACTTCCTTATGATAGTCCCAAAAATATATATATGTTTTTCATGTATGAATCTGGTGCAAATGAGAACTTGTTCTCAACTAGCTTACATGGTTAAATAAAGGTGAAATAAAAACAAATTCAATGTGTTTCTATGGGCTAGTAGCAGAAAGGACAAATTCAATATTTCGTCAAATAAATGAATTTCATTTTGTTTATACCGAAAGGATTCCTAAAATTTTAAATCAAATGATCATTGCTATGACCATCTTAAAACTATTCCATGTGTTGGCAGATAGAGGACTACTGCAGAGATGGCTTGCAGAGTTCTGTCTTACTATCCAGGTCTGTACCCAAACAATTCGAGCTTCAACTTTTAAAAATCCCCCTTTCCAGAAAAAAGTCTCTCACCGTTGCCGCTTGCTATAGACCACCCTCTGCCCCAGGTGTGCCCTGGACACCATATGTGAATTGATTGCCCCCCATCTTCAGAGCTTGTGCTGCTAAGTGACCTAAACTGGTACATGCTTAACACCCCGGCCATCCTAAAATCTAACCTTGATGCCCTACATCTCACACAAATGATCAATGAACCTACCAGGTACAACCCCAAAACCCGTAAACACGGACACCCTCATAGATATCATCCTAACCAACTTGCCCTCCAAATACACCTCAGCTGTTTTCAACCAAGACCTCAGCGATCACTGCCTCATTGCCTGCATCTGTAATGTGTCTGCGGTCAAACAACCACCCCTCATCACTGTCAAACGCTCCCTAAAAAACTTCTGCGAGCCGGCCTTTCTAATTGACCTGGCCCGGGTATCTTGGAAGGATATTGACCTCATCCCATCAGTAGAGGATGCCTGGTTATTCTTTAAAAGTGCCTTCCTCACCATCTTAAATAAGCATGCCCCATTCAAAAAATTTAGAACGAGGAACTGATATAGCTCTTGGTTCACTCCAGACCTGACTGCCCTTGACCAGCACAAAAACATATTGAGGCGTACTGCATCCGCATCGAATATCCCCCGTAATAAGCAACTTTTCAGGGAAGTTAGGAACCAATCTACACAGGCAGCTAGGAAAGCTAAGGCTAGCTTTTTCAAACAGACATTTGCATCATGTAGTACAAACTCAAAAAAAGTTCTGGGAAACTGTAAAGTCCATGGAGAATAAGAGCACCTCCTCCCAGCTGCTCACTTCACTGAGGCTAGGAAACACTGTCACCACCATTAAATCCACTATAATTGAGAATGTCAATAAGCATTTTTCTACGGCTGGACATGCTTTCCACCTGGCTACCCCTACAGCGGTCAACTGCCCTCCACCTGGCCAAGGCTTCGACTCAATCACCACATTCTTATAGGCAGACTCAACAGCCTTGGTTTCTCAAATGACTGCCTCGCCTGGTTCACCAACTACTTCTCTGATAGAGATCAGTGTGTAAAATCAGAGGGCCTGTTGTCCGGACCTCTGGCAGTCTCTATGGGGGTGCCACAGGGTTCAATTCTCGGGCCGACTCTCTGCTCTGTATATATCAATCACATCGCTCTTGCGGCTGGTGATTCTCTGATCCACCTCTACGCAGACGACACCATTCTGTATACTTCTGGCCCTTCTTCGACACTGTGTTAACTAACCTCCAGACGAGCTTCAATGCCATACAACTCTCCTTCCGTGTCCTCCAACTGCTCATAAATGCAAGTAAAACTAAATGCATGCTCTTCAACCGATCACTGCCCACACCTGATTCTGACTGAAATAACTAGGTGTCTGGCTAGACTGTAAACTCTCCTTCCAGACTCACAATAAGCATCTCCAAACCAAAATGTAATCTATAATCAGCTTCCTATTTCTCAACAAATCATCCTTCACTCACACTGCCAAACATACCCTCATAAAACTGACCACACTACCGATCCTTGACTTCTGTGATGTCATTTACAAAATAGCCTCCAACACTCTACTCAACAAATTGGATTCAGTCTATCACAGTGCCATCCGTTTTGTCACCAACGCCCCATATACCTCCCACCACTGCGACTTGTACGCTCTCGTTGGCTGGCCATCGCTTCATACTGGTAGCCAAACCCACTGACTCCAGGTCATCTACAAGTCTTTGCTAGGTAAAGCCCCGCCTTATCTCAGATCACTGGTCACCATAGCAATACCCACCCATAGCACACGCTCCAGCAGGTGTGTCTCACTGGTCATCCCCAAAGCCAATTACTCCTTTGGCCGCCTTTCCTTTCAGTTCTCTGCTGCCAATGACTGGAACGAACAGCAAAAATCACTGAAGCTGGAGACGTATATCTCCTTCACTAGATTTAAGCAGCTCACAAATGTCAGAAATGTCACAAATGTCAGAGCAGCTCACAAATCACTGCACCTGTACATAGCCCATCTGTAAAAAGCCCATCCAACTACCTCATCCCCATACTGTATTTATTTATTTATCTTGCTCCTTTGCACCCTAGTATCTCTACTTGCACATTCATCTTCTGCACATCTATCACTCCAGTGTTTAATTTGTACATTGTAATTACTTCGCCACCATGGCCTATTTATTGCCTTACCTCCCTTATCTTACCTCATTTGCACACACTGTACACACTGTATATATACTTTTTTCTACTGTATTATTGACTGTTTATTCCTTGTGTAACTCTGTGTTTTTGTATGTGTCGACCTGCTTTGCTTTATCTTGGCCAGGTTGCAGTTGTAAATGAGAACTTGTTCTCAACTAGCCTACCTAGTTAAATAACGGTGAAATAAAATAAATAAATAAAACTTAAATCTCCATATGTTAGCAAGCGTTACGGGACTTGTCTGACGTCGGTACCACCGATCTGCCAGTTTCTGTCTGTAGCCTCCAAACAGTTTGGGCTACACAATTATATACCCCTCTATGTAAATGTGAGACTCTCACGAATACGAACATGTCAGTTGATTTGCTTTAGGAAGCCCCACAAGCTTTACAAGCCTCATCTGAAGGTAGCCCAGTACCAGTTTAAATTACGTGAAAGATGTGTTGGCAACAGTGGTGATTTTACCATGTACATCTTGGTTGGGCAAAAATAATAATAACGTGGGATGCATGCTTGCAAAACCACAACAATAAACAATACATTAATTGAACTATAAAGGTGACAAATGGTGTGCACAAACTGTTAGGGCCTACATAACACTGTCCCAACAGCTGTCCCAAAAATCTTACCACTGCTACACCTGGCTATCAGTGGAGCCTTGTCTGGCAGCTAACCAGTTTATTGAGCCTCATTTACTGCCTTTAAAAAAAACATAGCTGATATGGCTGACTTGCTTAAGAAAATGTGGTTTCTAATGACAATTGAGATGTACAAACTATGCATAGGGGGACGACAAGCGCATAAGAGGCAATCCGTAATTTCGATTAAGACATTGATGATCAAGCTAGGATGGACATAGTCAATATAACTACTTGTTTAACACTTTTGAAATGTACAGTGACAAAATTCAGAATATGGGCCGTTCGTACAGTGTTCTCCCTGTACACCAAGTCAGCACTCAAATACAGTGAGGAATAAAAGTATTTGATCCCCTGCTGATTTTGTATGTTTGCCCACTGACGAAGAAATGATCAGTCTATAATTTTAATGGTAGGTTTATTTGAACAGTGAGAGACAGAATAACAACAACAAAAATCCAGAAAAACCCATGTCAAAAATGTTGCATTTTAATGAGGGAAACAAGTAATTGACCCCCTCTCAATCAGAAAGATTTCTGGCTTCCAGGTGTCTTTTATACAGGTAACAAGCTGAGATTAGGAGCACAGGAGTGCTTCGTATGACAAGGATTAAAGAGGATTTGCCAGTAAATTGTTGACTTGATTCATGATGGTAAGATTTTGAAAGTATGACATTGACATGATCAGTCCAATGAAAGCTACTGTACATATAACATGATTTGACGTTATTTTTTCCGCTGTCAATGACCATGAGCCTTCTTGGATGTGCACTTCTAATGTAACTCTATGGCAGCACCCAAGGGGCTAGATTTTTCTAGCTCTACCCTTAGACTTGGTGGTGACATAGTTTCCCCATGAGTGACAGAACGCTAAGCCAATCACGGCGCAACACTCCATATTTTCTTCTGGCTTGCTACACCACCACAGATAGCACTGAGCTAGGCTGAAACACCTGCATTTTGGAGCTGCCTTACTCAAGAAAACAAAAAAGAGACCATGTTTGTATGTGGCTTTATTAACTCAATGATATATATATTTTTTACATTGTTTGCAAACTGATATGTGACACATATTAATGCCAAAATAACATACGAAACAATCAAGCTAAAAATGTGGGGTTATGAATGATGGGTCGCCACTGGTTGGCAGGTAGAGGACTTCAAACTCTGTTTAAATAAACCCTCACTGACATTCTGTGAACCTATTCCAGTGCCTGTAGCTGGTGAGCACAGGAGCTTTGCATTACCCTGCATGTTAGAAATTGAACCTACAACTTAGTCATATCCCATAATAAACTTCTCCAAAAGCATGACAGCATCAATAGTGGGACAAATGCTCATTTATTGTAACTTCTTAGTCACTTCCTCTTATGAATTCATAATAATCTGTATGCCAAGTCGACAACTATGGAAGCAGCGTGTTATATAATTTGTCTGTTTTGATTGCTTTGTTATGGAAGTGGAAGGGAGAAACAAGAGCGGAGGCCACAAACACATCATAGCACAAATGAGACCTATTTTCTATTTCACACTTCTTTAACCAGATATGATTCACTAATTATGGTCTCCTGGAAGAATAAGTGATTTTTGCATAGCTGTCGGGCACCCTCCCATCAGCGAGGGATTTCAGCGCTTTTCTCAAAGCCTGGTGCTGCCCCAGTCGTTTTTCTAGACAACGTGTAGAGGTCCCCAGGGGTGGGGAACATGGCAGTTTGTTAGCACCTGGATGATTCAATTTCTCTTTCCTCCATAGCAGAAGCACCATAGCTGAAAAAAACATATCAAGCCCTATTCTCTCCTGTCTGAAGTAGCAATTTTGCCTTTATGTTATCACAAAGTCTGGTCTATTAACTAGTAAATGGAAGCTGTCTAGATAAGATGGATTTCATAAAACATTAGAGGTGAGTACTAGAAGGCATACAGTGGCCATTGCCCGTGATGAAAGCTTAGCCACTAAGGAGAAAAATATCTTAAGCAGATAATTCACAAATAAAGTACTGTCTCAGAGAAAAGTATTCATACACCTTACTACACATTTTGTCGTGTTACAGCCTGAATTCAATATATATTTTTTCTCTCACCCATCGACACACAATACCCCATAATGACAAAGTGAAAACATGTTTTTAGAACTGTTTGCACATTTATTGATAATGAAATACAGAAATATCAAATGTACATAATTATTCACACCCCTGAGTCAATACGTTAGAATCACTTTTGGCAGCGATTTCAGCTCTGAGTCTTTCTGGGTACAGTATGTCTCTAAAGGCTTTGCACACCTGGGTTGTACAATATTTGCATGTTTATCTTTAAAACATTCCGTCAAATTGGTTGTTGATCATTGCTAGACAGCCACTTTCAAGTCTTGCCATAGAATTTCAAGACGATTTTAGTCAAAACTGTAACTAGGCCACTCAGTAACATTCTATGACATATTGGTAAGCAACAAAAAAAAGTTTATAAATAAAATAAAACAAAGTATTAGTAAGCAACTACAGTGTATTTTTGGCCTTGTTTTAAGTTATTGTTCTGCTGAAAGGTGAATTTGTCTCTTCGTGTCTGTTGGAAAGCAGAATGAACCAGGTTCCCATCTAGGAATTTGCCTGTGATTAACTCTATTGTCACGTTCTGACCTTAGTTCTGTTATTTTATCTTTGTTTTAGTATGGTCAGAACGTGAGTTGGGTGGGCAGTCTGTTTGTTTGTCTATGTTAGTCAAATCAAATCAAATCAAATTTATTTATATAGCCATTCGTACATCAGCTGATATCTCAATGTGCTGTCCAGAAACCCACCCTAAAACCCCAAACAGCAAGCAATGCAGGTGTAGAAGCACGGTGGCTAGGAAAAACTCCCTAGAAAGGCCAAAACCTAGGACGAAACCTAGAGAGGAACCAGGCTATGTGGGGTGGCCAGTCCTCTTCTGGCTGTGCCGGGTGGAGATTGTAACAGAACATGGCCAAGATGTTCAAATGTTCATAAATGACCAGCATGGTCAAATAATAATAATCACAGGCAGAACAGTTGAAACTGGAGCAGCAGCACGGCCAGGTGGACTGGGGACAGCAAGGAGTCATCATGTCAGGTAGTCCTGAGGCATGGTCCTAGGGCTCAGGTCCTCAGAGAGAGAGAAAGAAAGAGAGAAATAGAGAATTAGAGAGAGCACACTTAAATTCACACAGAACACCGGATAGGACATGAGAAGTACTCCAGATATAACAAACTGACCCTAGCCCCCCCGACACATAAACTACTGCAGCATAAATACTGGAGGCTGAGACAGGAGGGGTCAGGAGACACTGTGGCTCCATCCGAGGACTCCCCCGGACAGGGCCAAACAGGAAGGATATAACCCCACCCACTTTGCCAAAGCTCTACACAATATTGTGCTGCTGATGCCAGGTGCCATAGCAGTCTCTTTCTGTTGTAAAGTGAGTATCAACAGGTATAATAAACATATATATATATATATATATAGATTACAGGGAACATAAGGTTGGATATATTATTATCGACTTGCTAGATCTACTGTCTCTTTTATATTATGACATTTCAGCTAGATCTACTGTCTCTATTATATTACGACAGACCAGCTAGATCTACTGTCTCCATTTCACTTTGGCCATTGTTGTAGGCCTGCCCTCCCCTCAACAGCCTCAAATAGGCTATTTCATGTGGGTTGGGGTGGGGCGGCAGACACACGCATCTCACATTTCATTGCATTACATTTTATATATTTGCTTCTAAAATTTAAAAAAATCACAAATAATATTTTATATTATTAATTTCAAACAAGGGCATTAGCATGAGAAGAACTTACCAGTCCAAAACATGTCCTCTCCGTTTTCCACTTGGGAATCGCTAAATGAATCGTCCTACAACAATCTCTGTATCACTTTTCTGATCAATTTCTTCTAAAATTGTGTGTACACCTGTATATCTAGACTTCGATTTAGCTTTCCCTGACTTAGTCGCCATACTGATTGATATATAAACAGCTGAATCTGCACGTTTACCAAACAATGCTGTGCATAATATGCGTAGCTCCTTCCGGTATAAAACTTCAATAGCGAATGACTCTCTTTACGCCAGAGTTTACTACATGGGTTGGTCTTCCAACACATAACCATTGCATATTGCCGTTTACCTCAGCTCATTGGCTATCTACCCAGCTAGATTTCAAGACGATCAGTGGTCATAGGGTTAAAATACAGTCAATCAACGAAACAGTGGTCATATCATTGGTGCACAGTGATGTCATTACTTGTTGTCTTCAAATCGGTTTCTTTCAGTCAGTACCTCCCGCGAAATGGCCCATCAGGTTTGGTTGTGTTACAAACAAACCAGTTGATTGCAATGAAACCAAACATGACTGGAAGTCACGTTTTGTGTGAGTATTTACCCTCGAATGTGTCGTCGAAAATGGAATGAGACGGAATTCACGACACAAGCAGTTCACAAAATGTTTTGTGTTAGGCTATAAAAATGGACTTTATCAAACATAAGATCATTCATTGTGTAACATTGAGCATTGAGATTGCAAACAGACGAAGATCGTCAAAGGTGAACAATTTATTTTAATGCAGTTTGTGATTTTGTTAGCCTGTGCTGGTTGAAATAGTTTTTTTTATGGGGCTCTCTCCTCAGATATTCACATCGTATTCTTTCGCAGTAGTACATCCTTTTTTAAATCTGACAATGCAGTTGGATTAGAAAGATTCTAGGCTTTCGATACATGTGAGACACTTATATTTTCATGAATGTTTAATATGACTATTTACAGTGCCTTGCGAAAGTATTCGGCCCCCTTGAACTTTGCGACCTTTTGCCACATTTTAGGCTTCAAACATAAAGATATAAAACTGTATTTTTTTGTGAAGAATCAACAACAAGTGGGACACAATCTTGAAGTGGAACGACATTTATTGGATATTTCAAACTTTTTTAACAAATCAAAAACTGAAAAATTGGGCGTGCAAAATTATTCAGCCCCTTTACTTTCAGCGCAGCAAACTCTCTCCAGAAGTTCAATGAGGATCTCTGAATGATCCAATGTTGACCTAAATGACTAATGATGATAAATACAATCCACCTGTGTGTAATCAAGTCTCCGTATAAATGCACCTGCACTGTGATAATCTCAGAGGTCCGTTAAAAGTGCAGAGAGCATCATGAAGAACAAGGAACACACCAGGCAGGTCCGAGATACTGTTGTGAAGAAGTTTAAAGCCGGAGTTGGATACAAAAAGATTTCCCAAGCTTTAAACATCCCACGTTAACCACGTTTTCAAATCATGTTCCGAAATCTCTCTTCCAAAACTTCCTGTCGGAGACCGGATGGAAAGTGGTCTCTCTTCTTCGTTTGCCCAAGAAACAACGTCGAGGCAATTGACAAGACTGGAGACATCGTGTGGAAGCTGTAGGAATTGCAATCTCGGCCCCATTTAATTTGGTGTCCCTTAAACAATACATGCAAGTGGCGCATGGATATTTTTTCCAGTTTTCAGTGAAACAGACGCTCTGTTATAGTCACAGCCGTGATTTAACCAGTTTTAGAAACGTGAGAGTGTTTTCTATCCACACATACTAATCATATGCATATACTATATTCCTGGCATGAGTAGCAGGACGCCGAAATGTTGCGCGATTTTTAACAGAATGTTCGAAAAAGTAGGGGGTCGACTTAAGAGGTTTTAATTCAGACTTTAACTCTTAAGCACTGTATACATCCATTAATTTCTAAACTGGTACCGACATGTACACGTGTTCGTGAGCGTCTCAGCTTTCCATAGAGGTGTCATAATAATGTATCGCCCAGACTTTTTCGGACACTACAGACAGATCTGCGGTACCGACTTCGGACATGTCCCTTGACGCTTGGTTGAGTCGCTGAGCAAACGGAGAACAACATATTAGTTTGTAGACCAATCCATTCGGACGCTACAGATGTTTTTGTGATAAGACCGACTTTTGGGGATTGTCTTATGGCCATAGATACGGAAGGCCGCCATTGGCAATGCGGTTGGATTGAGATGCGGCACATGCATAAAAACTGATATCGCTAGCTTAAACAGACACATTTTTATGGGATTTTTTAAATTACTTGTGGGGTTACTATTTAAATGTCGGAAAATGTCCGATCATTTGGTTCCGTCACCGTACTAAAATCTTCACCAATAATTATTGAATGTCCCACACATAAAGAGCCCCTTACTTTCGTAAATAATCGCTATTTCTTATTTGCATCAGTTGCTTTATACAGTATACTATACATGTATCACTTTTATTTTCATTCCTCTAAAGAAGCAGTTCAATTTTAAATCATCAATGTTTGCAAAGTCTTTAATTCTAAACTCTTTTAGATTATTTGCTTACAGGTTTCTCATCTCTCTTTTTTCCTTGACTTTAGATTGTGAAGTGTGAATGGCGTTTCACTCCACCTGCTTGAGTGGTGGGGACCAATGCTGGCGGGGAAGAGAGCATAGAGGAGGGGGGGAACTCACTCTTGTGGGGAAGGGAGTATGGCTCTGGGTCGGTGGCTCTGCCTCTCTCTCTCTCCTCTTACAGCTCTTCCTCTGGGCTGGATTGGGGACCAACCCTTGCTTAGTAGGCATAAGACTGAGTTGTGGCCCTCTTTTACACACATGGTGCACTTGCCTGGGTACAAACAGTCCCTGGATTTATGTCAAGTCCCCGCATCTCCAACACTTCCAGGCAATCCTTGACCTGGTGTTCCAGCTCCTGGCAGATGTAACACAGAAGGGTCTGCCCAGGGTAAGAGAACTTCCCATTGTAAGGGTCCAGGAAGATTGAGTTAGGGACTGTTAAAGACTGCCCACTGGTGGTTTTATCCATGCGTATTCTATACCATATTCTATACCATATCCTGAACTTATCCACAGGTTTCACTGCAGGTTGTAAAATAGTACAGTACCTGTTTAGAAACAGTTTGACGTCAGGATCAGGAACTCTTCCCGTCCAGAACTTTAAAAATACCATCTTGATGTCCAGCTCAATGGAGGAGCACGCTGTCCAGTCCTTCCACTTTGTGGCTGTCTCGTGGGCTGACTGGACTTATAGGAAGTGGCATAAAATCTCTCCTGTTCAGCAGTGCAATGAATGAGTAAACATTAGCTGCACTAATCCAATTGGATTCGGAATAAGAGTGTCTCTCCAACATCGTCACAACTTGGTGAATCTAGATTGCCGGTACATTTAATCTTGCCCTGTATTGACCAAAACAAGCTGCATATGCCACCCAGGGACGAGCCATATGGCACAGACAGCTCGAGGCTACGAAGGTATTGGACTATTATTATGGGAGATAGCTGATGTAGACTTTGGTTCATCATGGACAACCGCGAGGTTGGCCAGACATGGTGTTTATTAGTTGAGTTCAAGTGAATATAAAACTGGTAATATCCCCAAATCGCTTAACAGCAGCCCTCCTTCCAATAGAGCTGAACTGAGCAACCCAATCAGTGACTTTTGAATGATAGCCTAAAATACCAATATTAAAAACATATAGGCGTATGTCAACCCACAAGAGGAGTTGTGTCATTATTGATTTACGATGCACCGTAATAGTTTAAAGTGTGTCATTCTGCCTTTTTGATATATTATTGACTAATGTGCTATTACTCAATCTCTCTGCCTACCTTTAGTACATAAACATCTGAACAGTGCAATAGAATATGTTATGATCAGTATCCGGTACTTCACACTGTAAGGAGAGGAAAAATAATTATAGGGGAGTGGTTGTGCTGTTATGCTAATATCTGCTACCCATAAAAGCACCATTTAGTCAGAGAAAATAATATTTCAGATGGTTCTTACAAGTAAATGTGACTCATCCCCTACTGGGGTTCCGTGTGCAACAAGCTATTGCTACTTTGTACCTACCCTCCATCCTAAAAACAGTATAAAGATAATAACATATTAATCTTTCCCTAGCTCGATGCCAACTCATTACAGTATGCAAATGAATGCAAACAGTGCATATTTCTCTATCAGATATTCCGGCAGGTTGGGAGGCTTTATATTTTCCTCCATCACATCTGTTAATTACCATTAAATGGGGGTCATTGTCCTTCCTGTCGACAGTAAATTGTGGCTACTTGGTCCCTCCCATGTAGACAGGGAGACAAAGCACAAACTGATCTTACAACCATCCCGCTTCAAAATATTAATAGACATCATCATCACTAGATATCTCAGCCTCATGGAAAAGGCAGTAAGGCACCCACGTGTCTGAGTAGCACACGTCGTAGAAAATGGACAGTTCTCCCAAAAAAGTGGATAATACAATCAATGACATGCAATGTCTATCAACTGGTGACTTGGTAGTATATGTTGTTAAAAAGGGTACTTTCTTACTTTCCTTTACAGGTAAAATTATATGTCAATTTCATTGTCCTGTAATGTATTTTCACTATGAATTTCACTGTCCTTATTACTGTATTATTGACGGTAATATTTGGCACAGTATATAAACGGCCTATTCATTCTAAGAACTAAGAACAGATATAGCCCTTGGTTCACTCCAGACTGCCCTTGACACTGTAAAAGTTCATGGAGAATAAGAGTACTTCCTCCCAGCTGCCCACCATTACACTGAGACTAGGAAACACTGTCACCACTGATAAATCCATGATAATCGAGAATTTCAATAAGCATCTCTGCACTACCGCAGCAACTGGCCCAAGGCCCCCCCCGAGCTGGTCCCCTCCGACTGCCTCACCTGGTTCACTAACTACTTCTCAGATAGAGTTCAGTGTGTCAAATCGGAGGGCCTGTTGTCCGGACCTCTAGCAGTCTCTATGGGGTTGCCACAGAGTTCCATTATCTGGGTGACTCTTTTCTCTGTATACATCAATGATGTCACATCAATGCTGTGCTGCTGATGATTCTCTGATCCACCTCTAGGCAGACAACAACATTCTGTATACATCTGGCCCTTCTTTGGACACTGTGTTAACTAACCTCCAAACGAGCTCAACACAATACAACACTCCTTCCGTGGCCTCCAACTGCTCTCAAATGCTAGAAAAACGAAATGCATGCTCTTCAACCGATCACTGCCCGCACCTGCCCGCCCGACGAGCATCATTACTCTGGACGTTCTGACTTAGAATATGTGGACGACTATAAATCCATAGGTGTCTGGCAAGACTGAAAACTCTCCTTCCAGACTCACATTAAGCATCACCAATCCAAAGTTAAATCTAGAATTGTTTTACTATTTCGCAACAAAGCCTCATTCACCAACATACCCTCGTAAAACTGACTATCCTGCCGATCCTTGACTTCGGCAATGTCATTTACAAAATAGCCTCCAACACTCTACTCAGCAAATTGGATGCAGTCTATCACAATGCCATCTGTTTTGTCACCAAAGGCCAATATACTACCCACCACTGCAACCTGTATGCTCTCGTTGGCTGGTCCTCGCTACATATTTGTCGCCAAACCCACTGGCTCCAGGTCATCTATAAGTCTCTGCTAGGTAAAGCTCCGTCTTATCTCAGCTCACTGGTCACCATAGCAATACCCATCAGTAGCACGCGCTCCAGCAGGTATATTTCACTGGTCATCCCCAGAGCCAACACCTACTTTGGTCGCCTTTCCTTCCAGTTCTCTGCTGCCAATGACTGGAACGAATTGCAAAAATCACTGAAGTTGGAGACTTATATTTCCCTTACTAACTTTAAGCGTCAGCTGTCAGGGCAGCTCACCGATCGCTGCAGCTGTACGCAGCCAATCTGTAAATAGCCCATCCAACCAACTACCTACCTCATCCCCGTATTTGTTTTTGTTTTTCTGCTCTTTTTGCACACCCTCATCTGCACATATCACACCAGTGTAAATTGCTAAATTGCAATTACTTTGCCACTATAGTCTATTTATTGCCTTAACTTCTTACTTCATTTGCACACACTGTATACAGATTTTCTATTGTGTTATTGACTCTACATTTGTTTATCCCATGTGTAACTCTGTGTTGTTGTTTTTGTCGCACTGCTTTGCTTTATCTTGGCCAGGTTGCAGTTCTAAATGAGAACTTGTTCTCAACTGGCCTACCTGGTTAAATAAAGGTGAAATAAAAATTTAAAATTTAAAAAAAAATCTACATTGCACTTGACTCTAACCTGAACCTCAAGATATTTCTATTGTACTTTATTGAAGGGAAATTCAGAATATGTATACTGTGGCCAAAATAACTCAAAGTCATTGAGATTAATTCAAGTAGAAATGTGTTCCTTTCAACCTCTATGGGATCAGTGTCCCCCCCGCGGGACGGTGAGCTAAATCAAATCACATCAAATCAAATCAAATCAAATTGATTTATATAGCCCTTCCTACATCAGCTGATATCTCAAAGTGCTGTACAGAAACCCAGCCTAAAACCCCAAACAGCAAGCAATGCAGGTGTAGAAGCACGTACGCTAATGTGATTAGTATGACATTGTAAGTAACAAGGACATTTCCCAGGACATTATATGGGCAGAAAGCTTAAATTCTTATTAATCCTACTGCACTGTCCAATTTGTTACTTCCGGCGCCGACAGAGATGGCCGCCTCGCTTCGCGTTCCTAGGAAACTATGCAGTTTTTTGTTTTTTTACGTGTTATTTCTTACACTAGTACCCCAGGTCATCTTAGGTTTCTTTACATACAGCCGAGAAGAACTACTGAATATAAGATCAGCGTCAACTCACCATCAGTACGACCAAGAATATGTTTTTCACGATGCGGATCCTGTGTTCTGCCTTACAACCAGTGTAACCGAGTGGATCACATGCAGCGACCAAAAAAAAAACGACTCAGAAGAGGGAAATGAAGCGGTCTTCTGGTCAGACTCCGGAGACGGGCACATCGTGCACCACTCCCTAGCATTCTTCTTGCCAATGTCCAGTCTCTTGACAACAAGGTTGATGAAATCCGAGCAAGGGTAGCATTCCAGAGGGACATCAGAGACTGTAACGTTCTCTGCTTCACGGAAACATGGCTAACTGGAGAGACGCAATCCGAAGCGGTGCAGCCAGCGGGTTTCTCCACGCATTGCGCCGACAGAAACAAACATCTTTCTGGTAAGAAGACGGGCGGGGGCGTATGCCTTATGGCCAACGTGACATGGTGTGATGAAAGAAACATACAGGAACTCAAATCCTTCTGTTCACCTGATTTAGAATTCCTCACAATCAAATGTAGACCGCATTATCTACCAAGAGAATTCTCTTCGATTATAATCACAGCCGTATATATCCCCCAAGCAGACACATCGATGGCTCTGAACGAACTTTATCTAACTCTCTGCAAACTGGAAACGATTTATCCGGAGGCTGCATTCATTGTAGCTGGGGATTTTAACAAGGCTAATCTGAAAACAAGACTCCCTAAATTTTATCAGCATATCGATTGCGCAACCAGGGGTGGAAAGACCCTGGATCATTGTTACTCTAACTTCCGCGACGCATATAAGGCCCTGCCCCGCCCCCCTTTCGGAAAAGCTGACCACGACTCCATTTTGTTGATCCCTGCCTACAGACAGAAACTAAAACAAGAAGCTCCCACGCTGAGGTCTGTCCAACGCTGGTCCGACCAAGCTGACTCCACACTCCAAGACTGCTTCCATCACGTGGACTGGGAGATGTTTCGTATTGCGTCAGACAACAACATTGACGAATACGCTGATAAGGTGTGCGAGTTCATTAGAACGTGCGTTGAAGATGTCGTTCCCATAGCAACGATTAAAACATTCCCTAACCAGAAACCGTGGATTGATGGCAGCATTCGTGTGAAACTGAAGGCACGAACCACTGCTTTTAATCAGGGCAAGGTGTCTGGTAACATGACTGAATACAAACAGTGCAGCTATTCCCTCCGCAAGGCTATCAAACAAGCTAAGCGCCAGTACAGAGACAAAGTAGAATCTCAATTCAACGGCTCAGACACAAGAGGTATGTGGCAGGGTCTACAGTCAATCACGGACTACAGGAAGAAACCCAGCCCAGTCACGGACCAGGATGTCTTGCTCCCAGGCAGACTAAATAACTTTTTGCCCGCTTTGAGGACAATACAGTGCCACTGACACGGCCTGCAACGGAAACATGCGGTCTCTCCTTCACTGCAGCCGAAGTGAGTAAGACATTTAAACGTGTTAACCCTCGCAAGGCTGCAGGCCCAGACGGCATCCCCAGCCGCGCCCTCAGAGCATGCGCAGACCAGCTGGCCGGTGTGTTTACGGACATATTCAATCAATCCCTATACCAGTCTGCTGTTCCCACATGCTTCAAGAGGGCCACCATTGTTCCTGTTCCCAAGAAAGCTAAGGTAACTGAGCTAATCGACTACCGCCCCGTAGCACTCACATCCGTCATCATGAAGTGCTTTGAGAGACTAGTCAAGGACCATATCACCTCCACCCTACCTGACACCCTTGACCCACTCCAATTTGCTTACCGCCCAAATAGGTCCACAGACGATGCAATCTCAACCACACTGCACACTGCCCTAACCCATCTGGACAAGAGGAATACCTATGTGAGAATGCTGTTCATCGACTACAGCTCGGCATTCAACACCATAGTACCCTCCAAGCTCGTCATCAAGCTCGGGACCCTGGGTCTCGACCCCGCCCTGTGCAACTGGGTACTGGACTTCCTGACGGGCCGCCCCTAGGGGGTGAGGGTAGGCAACAACATCTCCTCCCCGCTGATCCTCAACACTGGGGCCCCACAAGGGTGCGTTCTGAGCCCTCTCCTGTACTCCCTGTTCACCCACGACTGCGTGGCCATGCACGCCTCCAACTCAATCATCAAGTTTGCGGACGACACAACAGTGGTAGGCTTGATTACCAACAACGACGAGACGGCCTACAGGGAGGAGGTGAGGGCCCTCGGAGTGTGGTGTCAGGAAAATAACCTCACACTCAACGTCAACAAAACTAAGGAGATGATTGTGGACTTCAGGAAACAGCAGAGGGAACACCCCCTATCCACATCGATGGAACAGTAGTGGAGAGGGTAGCAAGTTTTAAGTTCCTCGGCATACACATCACAGACAAACTGAATTGGTCCACTCACACAGACAGCATCGTGAGGAAGGCGCAGCAGCGCCTCTTCAACCTCAGGAGGCTGAAGAAATTCGGCTTGTCACCAAAAGCACTCACAAACTTCTACAGATGCACAATCGAGAGCATCCTGGCGGGCTGTATCACCGCCTGGTATGGCAACTGCACCGCCCTCAACCGTAAGGCTCTCCAGAGGGTAGTGAGGTCTGCACAACGCATCACCGGGGCAAACTACCTGCCCTCCAGGACACCTACACCACCCGATGCTACAGGAAGGCCATAAAGATCATCAAGGACATCAACCACCCGAGCCACTGCCTGTTCACCCCGCTGTCATCCAGAAGGCGAGGTCAGTACAGGGGTATCAAAGCTGGGACCGAGAGACTGAAAAACAGCTTCTATCTCAAGGCCATCAGACTGTTAAACAGCCACCACTAACATTGAGTGGCTACTGCCAACACACTGTCAATGACACTGACTCTACTCCAGCCACTTTAATCATGGGAATTGATGGGAAATGATGTAAATATATCACTAGCCACTTTAAACAATGCTACCTTATATAATGTTACTTACCCTACATTGTTCATCTCATATGCATACGTTGATACTGTACTCTATATCATCGACTGCATCCTTATGTAATACATGTATCACTAGCCACTTTAACTATGCCACTTGGTTTACATACTTATCTCATATGTATTTACTGTACTCGATATCATCTACTGTATCTTGCCTATGCTGCTCTGTACCATCACTCATTCATATATCCTTATGTACATATTCTTTATCCCCTTACACTGTGTATAAGACAGTAGTTTTTTTTGGAATTTCTAGTTAGATTACTTGCTTTTTATTACTGCATTGTCGGAACTAGAAGCACAAGCATTTCGCTACACTCGCATTAACATCTGCTAACCATGTGTATGTGACAAATAAAATTTTATTTTATTTGATTTGATTTGAATTTACAGTAGCTTTTACAGTGAAATAATACCATGCTATTGATTGAGGAGAGTGCACAGTTATGTAATTGAACATTTATCAATAAACCAATTAGGCACATTTGGGCAGACTTGAGACAACATTTTGAACTGTAATGCAATGGTTCATTGGGTCAGTCTAAAACTTTGCACAAACACTGCTGCCATCTAGTGGCCAACATCCACATTTTGCCTTGAGTCCTTAGTTATATAATGGACTTTATCTTGCAGTTCAAAAATGATGGAACAAACAACAAAAATGCAAAAGCATGTTTTTTCTTTGTATTGTCTTTTACTAGATCTAATGTGTTATATTCTCCTACATTCATTTCAAATTTCCACAAACTTCAAAGTGTTTCCTTTCAAATGGTATCAATAATATGCATATCCTTGCTTCAGGTCCTGAGCTACAGGCAGTTAGATTTGGGTATGTCATTTCAGGCGAAAATTGAGAAAAAGGGTCCGATTCTTAAGAGACAAGGGTCATTTTGGAAGGACAGAGTCTTCTGGGCTGTCTGGGCTATTCAACCGCATCATATTGATATAATTTGTAGTACACAAATTGTACCATCTACAAAACCATTATCTACTCAGTTCAGACCTGAATACAAATATTTACAGTAAGAGCTCATAGACTAATATTGACCACAGGAAAACATTATTAACAGTTCAATGACTCTGTCAATAGCTTCCCACAACAGCCATACATAGTCAATATTAACTATGACTCAAGGGATTAAAATAACCTACTGTTTATAAAAAACAGTGTGAGGTAGTGTGGGTCGGGAAGGTTAAACACCACTGAAATTCAAATGGTCTCAAAAGAGTTGGACAGTATCCCAACTTGAGCCTTTTAGTCGTTGTTGGGGTCACAACCGGGCACTTGTTAACTGACGGGCCAATGTAGTGTCAGCCAAGATTACTTTAAAGTACCATTTGACATGTCAAAATGGTTAGTATGCCATCATCACAATTTTACGTTTACATTTGATTAATTTAGCAGACACTCCTATCCAGAGCAAATTAAAATTAGTGCAGTCATCTTAATATGCGGTATATACAACAAATATTGGTGGTCTTCATAAAATATCTGTGTGTGTTATGGTCAAGCACATATGCAGCAGATCTGTGACTTTCTTTTCTGTGAAGTTGCCTTGGTGGTACACCTTTGGAAGAATTTCCCTAACACCCAGTTTGCATTGTATAGTAGGACCTACATTCCACCAGTCTATCAATCCTAGGCCCCACATTCTTCTCAATTTACATCATTAACATAGCTCAGGCAGTAGGAACATGTCTCATCCAATAATATGCAGATGATACAGTCTTATAGTCAACTGGCCCCTCCCCGGATTTTGTGTTAAATGCTCTACAACAAAGCTTTATTAGTGTCCAACAAGCTTTATCTACCCTTAACCTTGTTCTGAACACCTCCAAAACAAAGATAATATGGTTGGGTAAGAATAATGCCCCTCTCCCCACAGGTGTGATTACTACTGCTGAGGGTTTAGAGCTTGAGGTAGTCACCTCATTCAAGTACTTGGGAGTATTGCTAGACGGTACACTGTCCTTCTCTCAGCACATATCAAAGCTGCAGGCTAAAGTTAAATCTAGACTTGGTTTCCTCTATCGTAGTCGCTTCTCTTTCTCCTCAGCTGCCAAACTAACCCTGATTAAGATGACCATCCTACCCATGTTAGATTACGGAGACATAATTTATAGATCTGCCGGTAAGGGTGCTCTTGAGCAGCTAGATGTTCTTTACCATTTACCATCAGATTTACCACCAATGCTCCTTATAGGACACATCACTGCACTCTATACGCCTCTGTAAAATCTCTGTATACCCGTCGCAAGACCCACTGGTTGATGCTTATTTATTAAACCCTCTTAGGCCTCACTCCCCCCAATCGGAGATATCTACTGCAGCTCTCATCCTCCACATATCACACCCGTTCTGCCAGTCATATTCTGATAAAGGTCTCCAAAGCACACACATCCCTGGGTCACTCCTCTTTTCAGTTCGCTGAAGTTAGCTACTGGAATGAGCTGCAACAGTCACTCAAACTGGACAGTTTGGCATTTATAATTTACGTCATTCAAAGACTCAATCCTGAACACTCTTACTGACAGTTGTGTCTGCTTTGTGTGATGTATTGTTGCCCTTTGTGCTGTTATCTGTGCCCAATCATTTTTGTACCATGTTTTGTGCTGCTACCATGTTCTGTTGTTATCATGTTGTCGCTACCATGCTATGTTGTCATGTGTTGCTGCCTTGCTATGTTGTTGTCTTAGGTCTCTCTTTATGTTGTGTTGTCTCTCGTCGTGATGTGTGTTTTGTTAAATATTTAAATATTTAAAATGTTTTAATTTTTAATCCCAGCCCCCATCCCCGCAGGAGGCCTTTTGCCTTTTGGTAGGCCGTCATTGTAAATAAGAATTTGATCTTAACTGACTTGTCTAGTTAAATAAAGGTGAAATAAAATAAGTAAATAAAAATCAGCAAAACACTCGTCCAAAAAAATAGAGTTATTGACATCGCACAAGAGCCGTCAAGAGAAGACACAAAAGAAAGAACATGGTTATCTCTGGGAAACAGTACTTCTTCTATAAACCTTCATTTTGCAATGTGCTCAGCATTTCTCACCTCAATTTTGTCACACCCCGATCTGTTTCACCTGTCTTGTGTTTGTCTCCACCCCCCTCCAGGTGTCACCCATTTTACCCATTTGTTGCCAGTTCGTCTTGTCTCGTCAAACCTACCAGCGTGTTTTTTTCACATACTCCAGTTCTCTCTAGTCCCTGTTTTCTAGTCCTTCCGGTTTTTACTTTTCTGCCTTCCCTGACCCTGAGCCTGCCTGCCGTTCTGTACCTTTCTGATGCTGCCCTGGATTACTGACCTCTGCCTGCCCAAATGGAGAATCTGCTTTTTAGCTCAGGACTAAACGTATTCTGTGTTCGGGAAACCAGCCCTATGCTTATTAACATCCATCCACATTGTCACACCTGCTCCCCCTCTCTGGTGCTCATGTTCAATCCCTGTACTTGCTTCTAGTCTGCAAGTGTCTGTCCACACAGAATGCTGACACCACAATTCGAAGCATCAGGGAATTTTTTTGTTTTTTGTACGTGTTGGTGACGTCGGGTCCAGGTGTCGCTGCCAGAGGAACCGGGGTTGCCTCAGCTGTCTTGTCGGGCTTCCACACCTTAGCTGCCTCGGGAGGTTTTCTTACCTCGGATGGCTCAGCAGGCTCCCAATCCTACGTCATGCTGCAGCCGGCTCTTCAGGCTCCCACGCCTCAGCGGGATCGTCAGGCTTTCACGCCTCAGCCGGCTCGTTGGGGTCCCACGCCTCAGCCGGTTTGTCCGACTCCCGTGTCTCGGTCCGTCAAGCTCGCCCAGGTGGGATGCCGGGGTGCGCCCCTAGAAGGGAGGGTACTGTCAAGCCTGTTCCTGCTCCCCCTCTCTGTCGCTCAAGGGGCACCAGGCTGCCCATCATGTTCACTCCCTGTACTTGATTCTCGTCTCCAAGCGTCTGTCCTCACACAGATGAAGATTGGGGTAGCATGCTGTAAAGGGACTAGCAGTATAGAATCTGAAGATTGTTGATACAATAAAGAGTCTGTAGTGATCAAAAGTTCCCTGAGGTCATAAATTAAACTTCATGAAGCTCAGCATACATTTTATAATTGAGAGGTCTGTCTCGGTCTGCTAGTAATCCCATCTCTCTTTGTAGATTGTCTGAACCAGAGGGCAGACTCAAAGCCTACCTGCATATTAACTGAGTTAACATACAGTGACTGCTTCGGAGCAAGAATTGGTCTGTTTTGTAGGACTAATATGTACAGTGCATTCAGAAAGTATTCAGACCCCTTAATTTTGTACACATTTTTTTTTATGTTACAGCCTTATTCTAAAATAGCCAATGATGACAAAGGGAAAACAGGTTTTTAGAAATTCTTGCAAATGTATCAAATAAAAAACAGAAATACCTTATTTACATAAGTATTCAGACCCACCCTCGAAATTGTGCTCAGGTGTATCCTGTTTCCATTGATCATTCTTGAGATGTTTCTACAAATTGATTGGATTCCACCTGTGGTAAATTCAGTTGATTGGACATGACTTGGACAGGCTCATACCTGTCTATATAAATTCCCACGGTTGACAGTGAATGTCAGAGCAAAAAACGAAGCCATGAGGTCAAAGTTATTGTCCGTAGAGCTCAGAGACAGGATTGTGTCGGAGGCACAGATCTGGAGAAGGGGAGGGCATGAAAGGTCCCCAGGAACACAGTGGCCTCCGTCATTCTTAAATGGAAGAAGTTTGGAACCACCAAGACTCATCCTAAAGCTGGCCGCCAGGCTAAACTGAGCAATCGGGGGAGAAAGGCCTTGGTCAGGGAGGTGACTAAGAACCCGATAGTCACTCTGACAGAGCTCCTCTGTGGAGATGGGAGAACCTTCCAGAAGGACAAACATCTCTGCAGCACTCCTCAAATCTGACCTTTATGGTAGAGTGGCGAGACAGAAGCCACTCCTAAGTAAAATGCACATGACAGCCCGCTTGAAGTTTTCCAAATGGCACCAAAAGGACTCTCAGACCATGAGAAAATAGATTCTCTGGTCTGATGAAACCAAGATTGAACTCTTTGGCCTGAATGCCAAGCGTCACGTCTGGAGTAAACCAGGCACCAGTCATCTCCTGGCCAATACCATCCCTATGGTGAAGCATGGTAGTGGCAGCATCATGCTGTGGTGATTTTTTTCAGCAGAAGGGACTGGGAGACTAGTCAGGATCGAGGGAAGTACAGAGAGATCCTTGATGAAAACATGCTCCAGAGCGCTCATGACCTCAGACTGAGGTGAATGTTCACCTTCAAACAGGACAACGATCCTAAGCAGACAGCCAAGACAATGCAGACAATGTAGCTCTGACAATGCAGCCAAGACAATGCAGCTCTGGCCCAGCCAGAGCCCGGACTTGAACCCGATCAAACCTCTCTGGGGAGACCTGAAAACAGCTGTGCAGCGACTCTCCCCATCCAACCTGACAGAGCTTGAGAGAATCTGCAGAGAAGAATGGGAGAATCTCCCCAAATACAGGTGTGCCAAGCTTGTAGCGTCATACCCTAAAATGCTAAATAAAGTCTGAATACTTATGTAAATGTGATATTTCAGTTTTAAAGTTTTAATACATTTTCAAAAATGTTTAAAAAACATTTTTTCTTTGTCATTATGAAAGATTGTGTTTTATTGTTGAGGGGAAAAAACAATATCATCCATTTTAGAATAAGCATGTAACGTAACAAAATGTGGAAAAAGTGAAGGGATCTGAATACTGCACTGTAATGCTGACACTGTTAAGTAGAAAGACAAACCAGATCACAATAGCTTTACTCAAAATAATTTCAATGGTGAACGTTTAATGTACTTAAGGAACAACTCAAATTGTGGTTGAGTTTTCCCTTTGCACGACAGGTACACTCTTTAATATTGAAGAGTACAGCAGGTGTCTTTCTCATCTTATTCATAACGAGGCTTAGATAATGAACCATGATACCCTAATTAGCTATGCCTTTACATGTCTCAATATCAATTCCACTGTTGATCAATGAGGTAGAGACGAGCTGCTTCATGTACCTTGAGGCAAAAGTGGCAGACAAGCACTTTATGGAAATCCCTAGGTTTAATCAGTGGGACTCTTCGGGCTGACAATGCAGACAAGACAAACAGACCCATAGGGTGAGTGGTTAAGAAATTGCCTGGAGAGTCCAAGGAGGCAACACAGCGATTGTGAATGACGTCTAGCACAGATGCTTAAATGTGACTGACAAAACCCATTTCTTAGTTGCCAACTAACAACACCAACACAATGCCCTTCTTTTGACGCTCAACAAGTGTATATTTTTAATCACACCTATTTGATCCTGCTGTTACCATTGGTACTGTATCTGTCTGGCATTTATCATTTACGTCACTAAGATATGTCAAATACTGGAGGATGTGTATTTTATTCAACTTAACCTTTTACTTTATGTTCGTATTCTTAACTTGTATTATTTATTTTGTTGTTGCATTGTCGAGAAGGAACCTGAAAGTAAGCATTCTGTTGGTCGGTGTATACCATGTGTATGCTTTACCTACGACTAATACAACTTGAAACTTGTTCCCTTGAAGAAAGCCTCACAAGTTAAGCGTAGTCTGCTTCAGGTAAAGCCACCGCTTACCATTCCAAGAATATTGCACGTCAGATAAGTAGCCATTCATACCTGTGTCTATGTATCTTTTGTGTATAACGATTATATAAATAGGATGCCCTGGATATGAGCAGTTTGCAAAGCAACTTGAGTCCTAATGATGTTCGCGGAATTGCAAATGGGCTGTGTGCGTGCCACTGCTGTTTAGAGGAATGTAGGTTTGGACCATGGAGAGTTGTGTTGGAAATGGCACCACCTGGATAATGAGATGCGGAGAGGCCCGTGCCGGTGTCTGAGCCAGAAGGCTTACCCGGGCTTATCTGCAAGCTGTCCCACATTAGGCGGACACTGTAGAGCGAGCACTGTAGTCCACACAGAGCACTCTTAGGTCTGGCTTCTGTCCTTTAAAAACTTGGACTCCAATGTCAAAATGTGTCCTACGTCTAGCCATTTCACTTCTGGGTTGTTATGTCTTCTTCAGGGAGCCCATCAATTCGATTTTGAGGAGTTTATGTTTGCAATTTGATTGCTTTGACATCCCATTCTAGAACATTGTAAAATGTTATTTATCATTGGTGCAATGTAACAGCACAGTTATAACATAGAAATTACTGTCACAGTACGTGATTGTAGTTCAACAGTAAAGAAAGGAGCGAGCATCAAAAACCTGCTAATGATTCGGTCTCTTGTATTATAATGGTTAGATAGCTGGTCTGTGATGTGAATAGTTCCAGTTACATTTTCAACCACACTCTTTGATAGACTGGAGTCGGTAGTTGGGTGGGCCATTTGATGTGTGCCATTGGCTGTGATTGAGTGTGCCAATGGATGTGTTTTCTAGGAAAGACAGGAGTGTAATGGTGATGATGGAAAGGATGCAGAGGTCAGTGGACCGGTTGAGGGTTCTTCATCTTTTAGCTTCATAGTTAGATGACTTATAGAGATCAAGGTCATGCTCCTTCCTGTTATCACGATCTACGTAAAACATGATCTAAAGTCCTTTTGTCTGTAACACTTTACATTAAGATTCTCTTTTACCTGTGTAATTACTCTAGTAACAACATTATCTTAACTGTCACAACATGTTGTCACCAGAGTAATTACTGCATTACACGGGTATAAGAGCATCAGTCACGTGAGTCTTGTTGGATAAATGTTTGGAAAGCGTGAAGATTATGTGAGAAAAATAAATGTAGTAAACAAAAAGTGACATTTCTCACACTGGCACGATTCCCAGCAATTTAATTCCTGAGGTGATAATCATCAGTCATTATTTATGCTTGGTTTGTAAAAATAACACACACATGCTGTCATGCTACGCCTAAGTACATGACAAACGGATTATGCCTGAACGTTACTTTAGTAATCAAGTGTAAAGACATAGCTTAGATACATGCCGATGCTCCACTTGAAATGTTCAAGGGACCTATTTCTTTTGTTTCTAATTGTTGTGCATATTGTTTCATTCAGCTTCCGCGTCCAGGGTAATATTCTGTGTGTATGTGCACTGAGTGATAAGGGAATTGCTGGCAATTTGTTTAGGCTGCTAATTGTAAAAAAAAAAATCCACGCTTTGCTAAATCTCGTGGATTGTCCTTGCCTCGATTCAGAGCACTGGTCTGTTACTGCTGCTATTTTCGTCTCCCTCTTCAATCTCTCTTGACAGTTGGCCAACATCAACTCCTGACCTGATCCACTACAAGGCATTTGCAAAAGAGAGATGAAAAAGACGAAAGCTCCATGGAGTCAGTAATAATGGGGGGAAAAAAGGTTAGTCAGAGTCACTTTCTCGTTTCTCGTTCCTTCATTAATGTTCATGTTGTATCTTTACTCACTCTCTATTTAGCTTCCCATATTTATCAGACCATTATTTGTATCCCTAAGGGATCCTAAGAAGTGCAGGCGGCGAACCTTTTCTATCTGACATGACTGTGAATGCCAAAGAGGTTATTGTCAGACGACAGACATGGGAGCGAGAGGGAGGATAGAGAGAGAGAGAGAGAGAGAGAGAGAGAGAGAGAGAGAGAGAGAGAGAGAGAGGAAGGGAGCGAAAACAAGGGGGTGGGAGTTGCAGGGAGGGGAGTGTGTGTGAGAGAGAGAGAGAGAGAGAGAGAGAGAGAGAGAGAGAGAGAGGAAGGGAGCGAAAACAAGGGGGTGGGAGTTGCAGGGAGGGGAGTGTGTGTGAGAGAGAGAGAGAGAGAGAGAGAGAGAGCAGCGTTCATTCTTCCACTTCTCAGCAGACAGCGTTCTACAGGGGAGAGCAACAAAACAAGGCAAATTGGAAGGGGAAAAAAAGAGAATATTATACAAGAACAGTTCGCTATCCACTTCTACCTCCTATTGGGTGGTGAGAGGTGTCTGAAAGTTTGCACTCTGGGGGACCCCTCCCCCCAATGCTGGGCTGAACAGAGGACAGCTCCCATCTTCGAGGTGTGGAGAGCACAGACTACCTCTAGTCATTTTCAGGGAAGCCAGTGCGCACGAGGAGTGTTCTCCCTCTGTGGATCTCGCAATTAATCGCTGCCTGCCTGTCTGTAACAAAAGAGGAGAAGATCCAATCAGCGTTTGGGTTTAATAAGGTGGAATACCAAGGGACGCAACAGAAAAGATACAGCACAACCAGGGAAATAAAGGAAGTAGGAGCACACAGCAGTGAAAGATATAATTTAGAGAAAAAAAACGGGGAAAAAAACGCTTAACGTTATTTTGAATTCAAAGGCTCCTGTTCCAGGTGAACTTGAGAAGCATCCTTTTCTTTTTTGGAGCTGACAGCTCTCAGCTTCAGTCAGCTAATCTTGTGGACTATTGGATCCTGGATGGCATTTCAAGGTAAGGACCTATCTTCAACTCTCCCGGTGTATCAGCCAGCCAGCTACTGTACTCCTCCTGTGTTAGGTAACTGCAATACTCAGCAGCAGAAGAAAAAAAGGGAGAAGAATCAGACGGAGAGGTAGGTGCGTTTGAGTCATCACCAGGCTGTTAAATGAAAAGTTTCTGTGATTTCTCTTCCTCTTACCTTATCCCTATGCATGATTGATATGATGCCAGTGTGGAAAGCAATTTATCTTTGGGGACTCGGTCTCTGCATCGTGGCTTCCAGCAGGAAGCCTGGGTGGAAGGTCATAATTACCACTGGTGTTTGCCTTCGTCTTTGTAAGGGCCATGTCTATGGGCCATGGGAATACTTTTGTATTTTAACCACAACCACCCACCACCGAGTCACAGCTGCACAGCCACAGCCACTCTGCATATGAAGAGCTGTTTTCCCGTTTAATCGTAGCAGACAGCAAACAGATTGTTTTCGTTGTTTCGAATGCTGCCCGAATGTCTTAAATGCCCCGCATCATACTTCTGCCATCAGTTCCTTGCGAGTTTTTCAAGGAGAATCTTGTAATGCAATGCATCGTTTCTGTCCTACAGTCATGCCCATCTTTGTTCCTGCTAAGCTGAAAGTGTGATGAAACGCGTAGATAAGCATGTGTTTTCTCTCCTCAAGGTCCTTGTTGAATGTAAATTAGAAGAAACTGATTCATAGGATGATTGAGGGATATAAAAGAGGGGGCTATAAATATAATGCAGCATTGTTAGAGGGAATCTACAGCACCTCCCTATCGATATATCTTTTGTAGGAACAGGCTGAAATATGTATGATTGCATGCACATCCTGTCTGCCCTGAAATATTGAAAATAATTGAATAATAAATAGCCTGTACCTGTCAAAGCCTGCCCCTGCTGGGGAGGATTATTATGACGCTACCTCGTGTAGCATGCAAACCAGTGACCACTAAATGCTTTTGCCTCTAGAGACACCAACAGGGGGCTAGAGGGGGTGTACGAGGCAGAAGAGGGTGGATGGAAGTTGAAGACAGTTCCTGAGGTACAGTTGCTAAATGTCCACCAATAGGACTGGCTATTTCTTATCTGTAATATAATGCTGGTCAATCAATATTGTAAATAACAACGTGTTCTTAACTGACTTGCCTAGTTAAATAAAGGTTCAATCAAAAATAAAAAAACAATATTTCGAATATAAGATTTTGCCCATCAATGTGACAAAGCTCTGGTATTGAAATTAACGTGTGTTTTCACATGTTACCTCGTGAAAGAGACTGTTGGCTATTCATCTTTTTGTTTGCACAGTCCAGGTATAGGTGTAATCTAATGAGCAGTATGGCAGACGTGTGTTTTTATGTGTGTGTGTGTGTGTGTGTGTGTGTGGGTGTTGAGTGTGTGGGTGTATGTGTGTCCAGAGCTGTGCGCTTCATCCGCTTTGATGTTTTATTGAGTGTTAACCATGTCAGCACTGACGCACAGACTACGATCCGGGGTTACACGGGTAAAGGAAGATCTGAATTGGATCTCATTAAACCTTGTACTGCTTTTCACTGTCAATAAGCAATGGCGATTTTGCTTTCACGGCTTTTTGAATCTGCTAAATGATTTAGTCCAGGGATGTATGTGTGTGTGTGTGTGTGTGTGTGTGTGTGTGTGTGTGTGTGTGTGTGTGTGTGTGTGTGTGTGTGTGTGTGTGTGTGTGTGTGTGTGTGTGTGTGTGTGTATGCTTGTGTGTGTTTATGTTCGTGTGCGTATGCTTGTTTGCGTGTGTGTCTCCAACTCCTGTAAAGGGAAAAGGTGCGGTCTGTTTTTTTTCTGTCTGATGCTGGCAAAGGAGTCAAAGACTTGGTCTTCCATTTCAGTAGAATAATGCATCCACTGAATCATACAGTATTGATGGAGCATAGAGGGAGTTATCATTTTTTTCCAGTTAATAATCAGAATCGTAGACGACACATTAACAAGTGGTAGAAATGAGAGAAGAAAACAACTTTGATGTAAAAAAAATCCTGTGCTTTTGATTTATTACATACAGGTACAGTTTGAATCAGTATAAAATGTTCATCACTAAGCAGCTGAAATATGACATAAGTGCTTCCAACTATAATAAATCATTTTCTATAGTTTCTGCGTTTTGGAATCACATAGATGAAATATTTTGAATTATGCCTTATATTTTAAGCAGGAATTTGTTAAGACTTGTTTATAGCCAATATTACTTATTACAATTTAACCAGAATCTGTTTGCTGAAAGAATAGGGGGATTGTTTTGTTGTTTCTCTGTAATACTAGCCACTTTTAGCTAGCCAGCTAGATAGGTTCCCAATCTCCCAATCAATCAAGGGAGCGTAGCTGGTCTAACTACCTTAGCTGGCATGCCTGCTGACAAGATTGCTAGACTTTAGAAAAGCAAGCAATTACTAAATGTAACGAATGAGATTTACATTCCTATCGATCTTTTACCCCGATTTTTAGCCGAGATGCAGACAAGCATACAGTATTTAGGGTTATGCTACTATGTTATATGCCAGTGTGGCAGTTGTACTAAACTGCAATTAAATTAGAATGTGCAGATGGGTCACGCAAAAACAGTTGCACTTCAGAGTTCTACAGAACTAAATGTGACTAGTGAGAGGGATACATTTACAGGCACGACGGTGAAGGCTAATAACAAGCACTCTGCATTAGTGAGAATAAAGCCAGGGATTACTTCAGGGAAGGAAGACTTCCAGCTAATACAGGACACGTGTAAGATGTGCTTGGTTGGATTGGACAATCGTGGTTAGAGTAGCCACAGAGGAACTGGAACGATTGCACTTAAGTCATATTACCTGGGTTGCTATGTAACTATAAACTACTCATACATCAAGAGGACTTGTCAGACACTTCAATGATGAATAAGAAGGCCCACTTTCGCTGTAGAGATTCAGTCATATTCAATGTTTGCTAGCCATTAGAAGGTAACTCTATGCGTTGATTTAGACTAGGAAATTATACCAGAGCATCCTCTATGCATTCTTCGGAGATTCACAGGCGTCTCAGCATTTATGTGGACATTAAAAGATCTTCTTTCTGTCCCGGGCTATTAACTGTACTGTTCTTAAATGCCCCCATCCTAAAATGTCAATACTTCAGGCCTCCTGCCCAACTGTCTGAAAGCACTCTGTAGAACATTACTGTAATATAACAGAGTTGTTATTATCCAGACTGTAGAAGCAAAAAATTTGCCATTATAGGAGGTTGACTTGTCTGTCAGAAGTAGCGTGGTTGAACTGTGTGAAAGGGAATACGTGGCCCGAGCACAGTGGCATATTTTTAGACAGTCCATTAAGGAATAGGAAAATCAATGCTCTCTGTGCTGTCAACATTGGGTTTCAGGTTTTTCGACACAATGACCTTTGTCGGGTACAGAGAGGAGCCTGAATGGCATTGTCATACTGTGGCTTGGTGACAGAAATACGCAGGTCATTATGAAAAGAGACACATGCAGTGTCTTGTTGGCATGTCTATCACCAACATGAATGACCGTCTTCCATCTTTTTTTCTGAAATTAATTTGATTTGGGCTTGAATACGCTTTCTCCTCCACTGTTTCTTGTTAAACGGATCCCTTGGGTGAATATTCAATATCTGACAGGCTGATAGATGCACCACTGATAAATCCATTTCAGGCTAATTATAAATACATTTCAGGCTTTACTTAGCCACATGCTTACACAGATCGGGCCACTAAGCGCATGCTGGCTTTTTACATAGTGTACATGTTTATTCCAGTGTTCAGATGTCCCACATCTGTACTGTATAGACAGCCAGCTTTCTTAAAGACATTTTTAAGAGGACCTTGTGTTGAATGGAGATCAAGTCTAATGGATTTATGAATACTCATTGACTCCTATCAAAGTGGTTAGCCAAACATTGGCTTGTGAAATGGAGCACCACTGGTTCTCTAAAATGTGGTTCGCTTGTAGCAGCAGTGCTACCAAAGGTAGTGATGGTTTCACAGTTCACCCACCAAAAATCATAAACAAAAGGAAACTTGTTTTCTATTAAGTGCATGAAACCAGGACAGTGTCCTTGCCACATGAGCACACCGTGGCCAGCAAGGGCATGGCGTGGCAGAATCCTCTGGCCCCTGCTCCAGTGGTGGATGGCAGAGAGTGACCATTGGTGGCAGTGCAAATCCCTCTGGGAAGAGCACACGAGGAGAGGCTGGGGCTTGAGGACAGATCATGGACAACTCCTGTTGACAGTGACCCTGTCAACAGTGTCACTTTGGACCACGACCTCTCTGAGTGAACTGCCGGGGACTAGTGTTGCGGGTCACCTCTAGCACAGTCCCCTGCATCCCTCCCGAGTTTGTCAACAGGAAGCATTAGTACGGGTCAGATGGGTAACGTGTCGGGAGCGGGAATGAGAGAATGTCATTTTTTGTTGTTGTAATTTTATCAGTAACTTACTGTATTAATCAACAGTATGACACTGTATAAACTGAATGCAGTAGTTTATCATAGAATACACAGTAAAATACCATACATTTATTTTGCAGCACACTAACACCTTTCTGTAATTTAAACAGTAAAACACTATAAATGCAGTGGTATCCTACAGTGTGTGGAGTCAACTGCAGGAAACAGAATTTCAATGCTGTGCGTCTTTTTAATCGCGCTTAACACACCACAGGGTGCTCACAAAAGTAACATACAAAAACACAACAGAGCCGAAGGTTACAATGAAATAATCCCGCACAACAACCAGGCGGGCCGGCTGTCTAATAAAGACAAACTAATTAACCCTACACAGGTGCTACCACTAAACATACAAGGAGGGGGAGGAAAAAACAATCAGTGGCAGCTAATAGGCCGGTGACGACGACCGCCGAGCGCCACCCGCCCGGGAAAAGGAAACACCCTCGGTCGGACTCGTGACAGTACCCCCCTGACGCGCGGCTCCCGCAGCGCGCCGACACCGGCCTCGAGGTCGCCCCGGAGGACGAGGCGCAGGGCGATCCGGATGGAGGCGATGGAAATCCTTCAACATGGAGGGATCCAAGATGTCTCTCACCGGTACCCAGCACCTCTCCTCCGGACCGTACCCCTCCCAGTCCACGAGGTACTGCAGGCCCCTCACCCGGCGCCTTGAGTCCAGAATGGCCCGGATCCTGTACGCCGGGGTCCCCTCGATGTCCAGAGGGGGAGGGACCTCCGGTACCTCACTGTCCTGCAGGGGACCAGCCACCACCGGCCTGAGGAGAGACACATGAAACGAGGGGTTAATACGATAATAGGAAGGGAGTTGTAATCGATAACACACCTCGTTTATTCTCCTCAGGACTTTAAAGGGCCCTACACACTGCGGACCCAGCTTCCGGCAGGGCAAGCGGAGAGGTAGGTTTCGGGTCGAGAGCCAGACCCTGTCCCCCGGTACAAACACGGGGCCTCACTGCGGTGGCGGTCAGCACTCCTCTTCTGCCGTCCACTCGCTTGTCGTAGAGAGTCCTGGACGGCCCTCCAGGTCTCCTTGGAGCGCTGTACCCATTCCTCCACCGCAGGAGCCTCGGTCTGGCTCGGATGCCATGGTGCCAGGACCGGCTGGTACCCCAACACACACTGAAAAGGGGACACGTTAGTAGAGGAGTGGCGTAGTGAGTTCTGAGCCATTTCAGCCCAGGGAATGTATCGTGCCCACTCCCCTGGCCGATCCTGGCAATACGACCGCAGAAACCTGCCCACCTCCTGGTTCACTCTCTCCACCTGCCCATTACTCTCGGGGTGATAACCGGAGGTCAGGCTGACGGAGACCCCCAAACGTTCCATGAACGCTCTCCATACCCGAGACGTGAATTGGGGGCCCCGATCAGAAACGATGTCCTCCGGCACCCCGTAGTGCCGAAAGACATGGGTGAATAACGCCTCCGCAGTCTGTAGGGCTGTAGGGATACCGGGCAACGGGAGGAGACGGCAGGACTTAGAGAACCGATCCACAATCACTAGAACCGTGGTGTTCCCCTGAGACGGCGGAAGATCGGTCAGGAAATCTATGGACAGATGTGACCATGGCCGCTGTGGAACGGGGAGGGGTTGTAGCTTCCCT